>NW_028291697.1:57500-260000 GCF_059453375.1 Lepisosteus platostomus
GCAAAGAGGCGCGCTTCTTTGCTTGCGCCGAAACACACCGCCTGGAGGCAGATAACGTAGTCGGCAGGATTCGAACCTGCGCGGGGAGACCCCAATGGATTTCTAGTCCATCGCCTTAACCACTCGGCCACGACTACAGCAAGCCCCACTGCCGCTGCGTTCTTGCTACAATCTTACCTGGATCGCGAGGCGCCGGCGGAAGCCTATTTCAAAGTCGTTCTCCGTTTCAAAAAAACATTTCCAAAATACAAGCCTTGCAGACAGACACGCCTCAGAGGACTTAAGGGTGGCTTCATGTCGGAATGATAAAGTCTCCCCGTCCGGACATGAAAATGCCACTTTGTTACACACAAAAAAAGAATCAACAACAGAGAAATGCCCACAAGCATTTGAAAAGCCGCACCACGTCGCACTTGAAATAGCTCTTACATTAGTGGTAGACGCAGGAATCGCCTTTTTATTTACGCTCTTACCAACGCGATGGAAAGCAAAACAAAGCAAAGCAGAGCAAAACAAAACGAACAAACGAAAACCTTGCGTATAACGCCGTTACGTGCCCAAGCGGTATTGTACATCATCCTAGCACTGCACCCCGGGGCGTACGGTATATGGGAACGAGCACACGCCACGAATCGTCTCGAATCACTCCCTACAGCTGTAAGGCGCCTTGAAGCGTGCACCCCCAACATTCTTCTTTGCGCATGTGTGAAAGGTAAACTCTTGAGCAGACTCTGAACCAGCTCTAAGGAAACTAATCCGATTAGACGTTACTTTGACTCATCTTTTTACGCTCAGTGCTGGATTGCTCAAACTCCAGCTAGGGTTAGGGTTAGCATTCCCACGCTACTTAGACACTTTGTTTACGCTCAGTGCTGGATTTTGGGAACTTCAGGATGAGTGGGAATTTTCTCCTATCTGTCAATTCTGTTTTGTTTTGGAGACTCTTGGCTGCCTATGTTGTACAGTGCAGCGTGAAGGAAACATTTTCCAAAACTGTGTCAGCTCAAAAGTTGTAAGAAAACCTCTCCAGCTGCTTTAACTCTCTTCATTTTTGTCATTTAATGTGACACTCGATGTATAACTGGAGCCTCACATATGCAAATGGTGAGGCTCCAGTTCGACACCCAGTTCGACACCACTTTACAGTATATGACAAAAGCATGGCAGACTGTGCCGGACCGGCAGATAACTTCCGCTTATTTTTACCATATTAAACATTGGAAATCCTCCCACTTGTATTTGTGACACTTGATTTTGGCTCCACCTAAGACTCTTAAATCTTCAAACACTTTTCTCTTCTCCCGCAACACTCTTGTCTGTCGGCACTATGTGGCAGCGTTGCATGACAACCCCTCTCACCACGGAAAGGAACCTAACAGCTTTGGTAAGAGAGGAGAAAAGGATCTGGCCAGTACGGGGATCGAACCCGTGACCTTGGCGTTATTAGCACCACGCTCGAACCAACTGAGCTAACCGGCCTCACAACAGTGCTCCTCTCTGTGCTGCAAAAAATCGAACTCAGGGAATTTCTTTTGTCCTCCTTTGAATAGAATGCCGTGTAATTCAGTGTACGGGCTTTCTCGTGCAGTTTCATGGTTCTTGTAACCCAAATCCTACACTGGCCTGAAGTGCCCCCCCATTTCACAGCATTTTTCAGCTGATTTAAAATGTACCTAAAGGAGAAGCATTATTGAAGACCATCAATGACCAAGAGCTTTTGTCAAAGGTTTTGGTGGTCATTTTGAATGACCACAGAGCGCTGTGACCTCGGTTTTACATCTCATCCAAAAGACAGCGCCCTTTTACAACACAGCATCTCCGTCACTATACTGGGGCATTGGGACCCGCACAGACCTCAGGGTGAGCGCCCCACCGCCGGCACCATTAACACCGCTTCCAGCTGGAAGCTTTGTTTTCCCCTGTAGCTCACCCTCATCCGGGTACTGACCTGGCTCACACCTGCTTAGCTTCAGTGGGTTTTTTGAGTTGCGAGTTGCAAGGGGATGCAAGTGATGGAGCCGCTCGCTGCAAAAGCCACTGCATTGGCCGGGAATCGAACCCGAGCCTCCCGCGTGGCAGGCGAGAATTCTACCACTGAACCACCAATGCTCAGTGCCTGGGCCTTCAAAAAAGACGCTTTTTTGGTGCTCTGTGCAAAACGCGTCGACATCTGCTTCCAGCTGCAAAATGCCATTCGCGGACGCTGAAGAACTTATTTCCAAGGCAGCGGGTACAAGCGATTGGGCGTTTTAAAACCACCAGGAACAGCAAAGAGGCGCGCTTCTTTGCTTGCGCCGAAACACACCGACTGGAGGCGGATAACGTAGTCGGCAGGATTCGAACCTGCGCGGGGAGACCCCAATGGATTTCTAGTCCATCGCCTTAACCACTCGGCCACGACTACAGCAAGCCCCACTGCCGCTGCGTTCTTGCTACAATCTTACCTGGATCGCGAGGCGCCGGCGGAAGCCTATTTCAAAGTCGTTCTCCGTTTCAAAAAAACATTTCCAAAATACAAGCCTTGCAGACAGACATGCCTCAGAGGACTTAAGGGTGGCTTCATGTCGGAATGATAAAGTCTCCCCGTCCGGACATGAAAATGCCACTTTGTTACACACAAAAAAAGAATCAACAACAGAGAAATGCCCACAAGCATTTGAAAAGCCGCACCACGTCGCACTTGAAATAGCTCTTACATTAGTGGTAGACGCAGGAATCGCCTTTTTATTTACGCTCTTACCAACGCGATGGAAAGCAAAACAAAGCAAAGCAGAGCAAAACAAAACGAACAAACGAAAACCTTGCGTATAACGCCGTTACGTGCCCAAGCGGTATTGTACATCATCCTAGCACTGCACCCCGGGGCGTACGGTATATGGGAACGAGCACACGCCACGAATCGTCTCGAATCACTCCCTACAGCTGTAAGGCGCCTTGAAGCGTGCACCCCCAACATTCTTCTTTGCGCATGTGTGAAAGGTAAACTCTTGAGCAGACTCTGAACCAGCTCTAAGGAAACTTTCTGATTAGACGTTACTTTGACTCATCTTTTTACGCTCAGTGCTGGATTGCTCAAACTCCAGCTAGGGTTAGGGTTAGCATTCCCACGCTACTTAGACACTTTGTTTACGCTCAGTGCTGGATTTTGGGAACTTCAGGATGAGTGGGAATTTTCTCCTATCTGTCAATTCTGTTTTGTTTTGGAGACTCTTGGCTGCCTATGTTGTACAGTGCAGCGTGAAGGAAACATTTTCCAAAACTGTGTCAGCTCAAAAGTTGTAAGAAAACCTCTCCAGCTGCTTTAACTCTCTTCATTTTTGTCATTTAATGTGACACTCGATGTATAACTGGAGCCTCACATATGCAAATGGTGAGGCTCCAGTTCGACACCCAGTTCGACACCACTTTACAGTATATGACAAAAGCATGGCAGACTGTGCCGGACCGGCAGATAACTTCCGCTTATTTTTACCATATTAAACATTGGAAATCCTCCCACTTGTATTTGTGACACTTGATTTTGGCTCCACCTAAGACACTCTTAAATCTTCAAACACTTTTCTCTTCTCCCGCAACACTCTTGTCTGTCGGCACTATGTGGCAGCGTTGCATGACAACCCCTCTCACCACGGAAAGGAACCTAACAGCTTTGGTAAGAGAGGAGAAAAGGACCTGGCCAGTACGGGGATCGAACCCCTGACCTTGGCGTTATTAGCACCACACTCGAACCAACTGAGCTAACCGGCCTCACAACAGTGCTCCTCTCTGTGCTGCAAAAAATCGAACTCAGGGAATTTCTTTTGTCCTCCTTTGAATAGAAAGCCGTGTAATTCAGTGTACGGGCTTTCTCGTGCAGTTTCATGGTTCTTGTAACCCAAATCCTACACTGGCCTGAAGTGCCCCCCCATTTCACAGCATTTTTCAGCTGATTTAAAATGTACCTAAAGGAGAAGCATTATTGAAGACCATCAATTACCAAGAGCTTTTGTCAAAGGTTTTGGTGGTCATTTTGAATGACCACAGAGCGCTGTGACCTCGGTTTTACATCTCATCCAAAAGACAGCGCCCTTTTACAACACAGCATCTCCGTCACTATACTGGGGCATTGGGACCCGCACAGACCTCAGGGTGAGCGCCCCACCGCCGGCACCATTAACACCGCTTCCAGCTGGAAGCTTTGTTTTTCCCTGTAGCTCACCCTCATCCGGGTACTGACCTGGCTCACACCTGCTTAGCTTCAGTGGGTTTTTTGAGTTGCGAGTTGCAAGGGGATGCAAGTGATGGAGCCGCTCGCTGCAAAAGCCACTGCATTGGCCGGGAATCGAACCCGAGCCTCCCGCGTGGCAGGCGAGAATTCTACCACTGAACCACCAATGCTCAGTGCCTGGGCCTTCAAAAAAGACGCTTTTTTGGTGCTCTGTGCAAAACGCGTCGACATCTGCTTCCAGCTGCAAAATGCCATTCGCGGACGCTGAAGAACTTATTTCCAAGGCAGCGGGTACAAGCGATTGGGCGTTTTAAAACCACCAGGAACAGCAAAGAGGCGCGCTTCTTTGCTTGCGCCGAAACACACCGCCTGGAGGCGGATAACGTAGTCGGCAGGATTCGAACCTGCGCGGGGAAACCCCAATGGATTTCTAGTCCATCGCCTTAACCACTCGGCCACGACTACAGCAAGCCCCACTGCCGCTGCGTTCTTGCTACAATCTTACCTGGATCGCGAGGCGCCGGCGGAAGCCTATTTCAAAGTCGTTCTCCGTTTCAAAAAAACATTTCCAAAATACAAGCCTTGCAGACAGACACGCCTCAGAGGACTTAAGGGTGGCTTCATGTCGGAATGATAAAGTCTCCCCGTCCGGACATGAAAATGCCACTTTGTTACACACAAAAAAAGAATCAACAACAGAGAAATGCCCACAAGCATTTGAAAAGCCGCACCACGTCGCACTTGAAATAGCTCTTACATTAGTGGTAGACGCAGGAATCGCCTTTTTATTTACGCTCTTACCAATGCGATGGAAAGCAAAACAAAGCAAAGCAGAGCAAAACAAAACGAACAAACGAAAACCTTGCGTATAACGCCGTTACGTGCCCAAGCGGTATTGTACATCATCCTAGCACTGCACCCCGGGGCGTACGGTATATGGGAACGAGCACACGCCACGAATCGTCTCGAATCACTCCCTGCAGCTGTAAGGTGCCTTGAAGCGTGCACCCCCAACATTCTTCTTTGCGCATGTGTGAAAGGTAAACTCTTGAGCAGACTCTGAACCAGCTCTAAGGAAACTAATCCGATTAGACGTTACTTTGACTCATCTTTTTACGCTCAGTGCTGGATTGCTCAAACTCCAGCTAGGGTTAGGGTTAGCATTCCCACGCTACTTAGACACTTTGTTTACGCTCAGTGCTGGATTTTGGGAACTTCAGGATGAGTGGGAATTTTCTCCTATCTGTCAATTCTGTTTTGTTTTGGAGACTCTTGGCTGCCTATGTTGTACAGTGCAGCGTGAAGGAAACATTTTCCAAAACTGTGTCAGCTCAAAAGTTGTAAGAAAACCTCTCCAGCTGCTTTAACTCTCTTCATTTTTGTCATTTAATGTGACACTCGATGTATAACTGGAGCCTCACATATGCAAATGGTGAGGCTCCAGTTCGACACCCAGTTCGACACCACTTTACAGTATATGACAAAAGCATGGCAGACTGTGCTGGACCGGCAGATAACTTCCGCTTATTTTTACCATATTGTAACGCAACGGGGGCTCATGCGGGCGCCCTTGCCGCATCTGGTCGGCCCAAAGTATAGGTGGCTCGAACCCGGGACTTCCGCGTTTCTCTGCAGCGACCTAGCCCCGTGAGCTAAAGAGAGATCTCTCCACAGCCCAGTAGCTGTGGTCCTGCTATCACAGGGAAGGGCGGTGACGTCACCCGCTCTGGTACGCCGGCTCTTACACAGTGCCTGTCGGCCGTAAGCGTTACACTCTCCCCCGCTTAAATCGCCGTCCCCGGCGAAGGGCTATCCCATCCCGCTTCTGACACCAATGTAACGCAACGGGGGCTCAGGCGGGCGCCCTTGCCACATCTGGTCGGCCCCATCCCGACTGGAGGCTCGAACCCAGGACTTCCGCGTCTCTCTGCAGTGACCTAGCCCCGTGAGCTAAAGAGAGATCTCTTCACAGCCCAGTAGCTGTGGTCCTGCTATCACAGGGAAGGGCGGTGACGTCACCCGCTCTGGTACGCCGGCTGTTACACAGTGCCTGTCGGCCGTAAGCGTTACACTCTCCCCCGCTTAAATCGCCGTCCCCGGCGAAGGGCTATCCCGCCCCGCTTCTGACACCAATGTAACGCAACGGGGGCTCAGGCGGGCGCCCTTGCCGCATCTGGTTGGCCCAAAGTATAGGTGGCTCGAACCCGGGACTTCCGCGTCTCTCTGCAGCGACCTAGCCCCGTGAGCTAAAGAGAGATCTCTCCACAGCCCAGTAGCTGTGGTCCTGCTATCACAGGGAAGGGCGGTGACGTCACCCGCTCTGGTACGCCAGCTCTTACACAGTGCCTGTCGGCCGTAAGCGTTACAATATTAAACATTGGAAATCCTCCCACTTGTATTTGTGACACTTGATTTTGGCTCCACCTAAGACACTCTTAAATCTTCAAACACTTTTCTCTTCTCCCGCAACACTCTTGTCTGTCGGCACTATGTGGCAGCGTTGCATGACAACCCCTCTCACCACGGAAAGGAAACTAACAGCTTTGGTAAGAGAGGAGAAAAGGACCTGGCCAGTACGGGGCTCGAACCCGTGACCTTGGCGTTATTAGCACCACGCTCGAACCAACTGAGCTAACCGGCCTCACAACAGTGCTCCTCTCTGTGCTGCAAAAAATCGAACTCAGGGAATTTCTTTTGTCCTCCTTTGAATAGAAAGCCGTGTAATTCAGTGTACGGGCTTTCTCGTGCAGTTTCATGGTTCTTGTAACCCAAATCCTACACTGGCCTGAAGTGCCCCCCCATTTCACAGCATTTTTCAGCTGATTTAAAATGTACCTAAAGGAGAAGCATTATTGAAGACCATCAATTACCAAGAGCTTTTGTCAAAGGTTTTGGTGGTCATTTTGAATGACCACAGAGCGCTGTGACCTCGGTTTTACATCTCATCCAAAAGACAGCGCCCTTTTACAACACAGCATCTCCGTCACTATACTGGGGCATTGGGACCCGCACAGACCTCAGGGTGAGCGCCCCACCGCCGGCACCATTAACACCGCTTCCAGCTGGAAGCTTTGTTTTTCCCTGTAGCTCACCCTCATCCGGGTACTGACCTGGCTCACACCTGCTTAGCTTCAGTGGGTTTTTTGAGTTGCGAGTTGCAAGGGGATGCAAGTGATGGAGCCGCTCGCTGCAAAAGCCACTGCATTGGCCGGGAATCGAACCCGAGCCTCCCTCGTGGCAGGCGAGAATTCTACCACTGAACCACCAATGCTCAGTGCCTGGGCCTTCAAAAAAGACGCTTTTTTGGTGCTCTGTGCAAAACGCGTCGACATCTGCTTCCAGCTGCAAAATGCCATTCGCGGACGCTGAAGAACTTATTTCCAAGGCAGCGGGTACAAGCGATTGGGCGTTTTAAAACCACCAGGAACAGTAAAGAGGCGCGCTTCTTTGCTTGCGCCGAAACACACCGCCTGGAGGCGGATAACGTAGTCGGCAGGATTCGAACCTGCGCGGGGAGACCCCAATGGATTTCTAGTCCATCGCCTTAACCACTCGGCCACGACTACAGCAAGCCCCACTGCCGCTGCGTTCTTGCTACAATCTTACCTGGATCGCGAGGCGCCGGCGGAAGCCTATTTCAAAGTCGTTCTCCGTTTCAAAAAAACATTTCCAAAATACAAGCCTTGCAGACAGACACGCCTCAGAGGACTTAAGGGTGGCTTCATGTCGGAATGATAAAGTCTCCCCGTCCGGACATGAAAATGCCACTTTGTTACACACAAAAAAAGAATCAACAACAGAGAAATGCCCACAAGCATTTGAAAAGCCGCACCACGTCGCACTTGAAATAGCTCTTACATTAGTGGTAGACGCAGGAATCGCCTTTTTATTTACGCTCTTACCAACGCGATGGAAAGCAAAACAAAGCAAAGCAGAGCAAAACAAAACGAACAAACGAAAACCCTCACGTCCCGCACTTGCGTATAACGCCGTTACTTGCCCAAGCGGTATTATACGTCATCCTAGCACTGCACCCCGCGGTGTACGGTATATGGGAACGAGCACACGCCACGAATCGTCTCGAATCACTCCCTACAGCTGTAAGGCGCCTTGAAGCGTGCACCCCCAACATTCTTCTTTGCGCATCTGTGAAAGGTAAACTCTTGAGCAAACTCTAAACCAGCTCTAAGGAAACTAATCCGATTAGACGTTACTTTGACTCATCCTTTAAGGGACCTTTGTTAATTGGAGAAATCAATGATTTCGAATGAATTTTGTATGCGTTAAAAGACAGCTATACACAGAAAACATGCAGGACACTGCTCATGATGTTTCCCGAGCCGAAACACAGTGCGTTTTTCCAAGCCATCTGACAAAGCCCGCCCACTGAAAACTGCAGCAGATCGTGTAAAGACGTTCAACTTTGTAACTACTGCACGCACAAGAAGCAGAATAAATTCCTCTTTTCAAACTGTCAAAGGTTTGCTTTGCGAACGCTGCAGGACATCGCACAATCTCTTTTGAACGGGGACAAACGATTTCTTATGAGGCGCACTAAGTACAGACGTTTAAAAAGCTCCACTCATGCCGACCATGCAGCATGAAGAAGCGCAACCTAACGTTTGCATTCCTAGCACTGTTGCAACCTAGCACTGTTGCATTCTGCGCATCAGTAGCTAAGAGAATATCATTTAAGGCTCTTGTTAATGCTGTTTCAGAAACCAGACTGAAATTTCTCAAGTATATTATTTGAATCCAGATACGATTGACGTTGGGCAACAACTATTCTCTCAAAACTTTTAGATTGAAATGGGACCTTTGAGACAGGCCTGTAGTTGTTAAGAACTTGTGGATCCAAATTTGACTTCTTAAGGAGCGGTCTAACAACCGCTACCTTAAATTGATCAGGTACAACGCCTGACGCAAGCGATGCATTCATCATACTAATTATAGGTCCTGCCAGTCCTTCGAGGGAATCTTTGACTAGCTGAGTGGGTATGGGATCTAGCGAACAGGTGGTTGACTTTGTCTTACGTCTGTGTCCATGAGTCCACCATAAGAAGAAATCTGAACAGAAATCTGAGTGGTGATCATGCGAGGTCACCACGGAGGAAACCACTGCTCTCCCCCCAAAAAAAACCACCACTGCCCCTCTCAAGTTTGCTAAAGACCACATGGATGTTCCACAGCAACTCCTGGAACAATGTTCTGTGGACAGACGTGACAAAAGTTGAACTTGTTGGTAAATGTGCACAGCGTTATGTTTGGAGATAACAAAACACTGCATACCAACTCCAAAACCTCATCCCACCTGGGAAGCATGGCGGAGGCTGTACGGCTTGCAATCATCGAGGGACCGATGAATTCCAAGATGTATCAGGAAATTCTACAGCAGAATGTCAGGGTGTCTGCCTGTGATCTAAAACTCGAAAGACGCTGGGTCATGCAGCATGACAAAAACAAAGGAGTACATCAACAACAGAGTGGCTGAAACAGAAGAAATTCCGTATTTTGGGATGGCCAAGTAAGAGTCCTGACCCCAATCCCATTGAAGTACTGTGGCGTGATCTGAAGCAGGCCGTTCAGCGCAAGACATCCCAAAAATATACATGAACTGAAACAGTTTTGCATAGAGGAATAGGCCAAAATACTTCCTAACCGCTGCTCAGGTCTGACCAGCCGCTACAGAAAGTGGGGATTGAGGTTTTTGTCATAAAGGAGGTTCCACTAGCTCCTTAATATAAGGGTTCACATACTTTTTCCATCAATGACCTTGATTGTTTAAACCATTTGGTCAATAAAGAAACAGCAATGTCAAATGTTGGGCGTGTGTTGTTTGTGAAATCAGACTCTCTTTATTAATTATTATGACTTAGATAAAGATAAGATCACATGTTAGGAGCCATTCATGCAGAAATCCACATCATTCCGAAGGGCTGTTTACAAAAGTTTTTCTCCCAACTGTATGTGAGAGAAAAGCAGAGACGCTCACTGAGTAAGGTGGGGTTGTAGCTTTGCAAATCACAAGGACATTTGTACGCTCAAAATGGGACAGGAGCA
The DNA here is from genome assembly GCF_059453375.1 of Lepisosteus platostomus. Classification (NCBI taxonomy): domain Eukaryota; kingdom Metazoa; phylum Chordata; class Actinopteri; order Semionotiformes; family Lepisosteidae; genus Lepisosteus; species Lepisosteus platostomus. Next base: position 67,768 of record NW_028291697.1, read on the forward strand.
CCCCAGATGGGACTCAAACCCACAATCGCTGTTTTAGGAGGCCAGTGTCTTAGCCATTAGGCCACTGGGGCACACCGGGGAGAGTCAATCACGCTGATGAGAGCCAGTTTTTTTTTTCCTTTGCTTTTTCAAAGGGATCCCCAAAATTAGGGAAGTTAGGCAGCAGAAGGTTTACTGTGACCTGAGAAGGACCGGCATCCAATCACGGTGGTACACACACACACGCTCTCACTCATCTGAGCTACACGGCTACCAAGATGATCTCGGGTGCGCCGAGCTGGTACGGAACATATTGAACTGATCGACGACGAATTGTCTCTCAGACAGGCTTTTCACCTCTGAGCTCCCTGACTGACAGTGATCAGCTAGGTAGTGAAACAGTCAGCTGCTTCTAAGCCTTAAACAGCTGCATCTCGGCGCTTCCACGGAGAGATGATTTGAAAGCCGAACATCGCCTATTGGGAACACCTTTCTATCACTAGTTTAAGAGACTCTTAAGGTCTTGCAGAGGTGCCTGTCTAATAGCATGTGCTTTGCAAGCTATAGGTGTTTAGGCTGAGGCAGAATGCCTGTTAACAAAATGTTTTTCTAAAGGGGCCTTGCACTCTTTTCCAAGCAATGGTCACCATCCCCACCGAGTGTCACAATGTAGTCATGTCCTAGGACATCACCTGTTAGTCTCCATTTGTCTGCCACCAACACTTTAGGTTACGGAGTCACAACCGCACCCCGGAGACCAGAGGAGCCATTGGCATTCTGGCGGCGCAGATTGGGCTGAAGGTGGGGCGCTTGAATCTCGCTGTTGGAGGCCGTCTGAAACTGACCCAAGCCTTTCCCTTGAATTAAATGTAAATAAGAAATGAACCCCAGATGCACATGGAATCAATCACGTGTTTCCTTTGAGCCGTTTCAGAGACTGCTCCAGAGTTTACCTTGCACAGATGCGCAAAGATTAATGATGGGGGTGCACGCTTCCAGGCGTCTTACAACTGTAGGGACTGTTTAGAGACAATTCGTAGATTGTTCTCATTTCCCTCTATTCCCCGTGTTGCAGTGGTAGGATGACGTAAATTCCTGCTTCGACACGTAACGGCATTATAATCAAGTGCAGGAGCTGAGGGCTTTAGTTTTGTTTCGTTTTCCATGGCGTTCGTAAGCGCGCTAATCAAAGGCAATTCCTGCGTCTAACACGAATGTAAATGCTTTGGAAAGTGCAGTGTGGTGCAGCTTGTAAAATCCTTTTCCACATTTGTGGTTTGTTGATGTTTTTTCTGTCTGCCAAAGTTGCATTTTGACATCCGGACTGGGGGACTTTATCATTTGAACGTGAAGCCAGCCTTAAACCCTCTGAGGCGTGTCTGTCTGCCGGCACGAATCTTGTGAAAGGTATTTTTTTTTTTAACGGAGAGCGACTTTAAAAAGTTTTCCGCAGCGACTTCGCACTCCGTGTTAGATCATAGGAGGAATGCGGCGGCAGCGAGCTCGCTTTTGTCATGGCCGAGTGGTTAAGGCGATGGACTCGAAATGCGTTGGGGCTTCCCCGCGCAGGTTCGGAACTTGCCGACTCCGGTGTCTGCCGCACGTCGCCTTGTGCCTGCGCGGCAAAGGCAAAGTGCCGCTTCTCCTTTCCCGGTACTATAAAAATGCTAAATCGCTTGGACCCGCTGCCATGGAAAGCAGTTCTTCAGATTACCACACATTCTGCGTTCGCACCTCTGGTGCTCTACTTATGCCTTTGAAAACCTAATGAATAAAGCTGAAAGAACCGACACGATATGTAGGTGCTCGTAAAGCACGCATTAAAGAACTGTTAACAGCAAGGGTTTCAGTGGGTTAACTGAGGAGAAGGCGTGATTGCTAATTGTTGACTTTTTATTTGGTGTTAGAAATACTCTTACTGTGCATGATGTGCAACAAATGTAGCCACAGAAATTGCATCACGCTTTCATGTATGCTATTGCAGACACCAACGTTGCCTAGATAGAAAACCGAAATAGCCGTGGGTTTGCTTGTTGGTCTGAAGGATCTCTCTTCGAATCTCTATCATTTGTCAATGGAAGTAAAAGGCGCTGCAATCTCATACGTTCAGAATCAAACCCGCAGCTGTTGTTCGACTTTATTTCTTGACTAATTACAACTGAGTGTCGCATGAGCAGTTACGTAAACTTGTCTGGTATATTTGAACACAAATGCCGTTCTTCAATTAAAACTAACAGTACATTGTCAGGGACATTCAGTTCTATACAAACAAGAGACAGACAAGAGAATATTTCTACCTTTCATGTGGACTACGTGTTGACTTACTGATCGGAATAATTGAAAAGTTCGGGTTCATAGCCGATGCAGTGCGTGCTAATTAGAACAACAGCAACGCTGAGCTCTCAGCACCGTACTGAGCCCAGGTGTTTTTCTAAAGCTGTCAGGTGCAGTTCATTTACATGAAGGAAATCTCTTACTGGGTACGATTACAATACAGTAAGTAGCACAGGCTACTTAGGGAGTAGCCTGATGCGTTTAAAAACGACCCGAGCCAGGCAGAAGTCGAACCTACAATCTCCTGATCCGTAGTCAGATGTGTTATCCATTGCACCACTGACCCTGGTGCAACACTGCAGGACTGCAACCCGGTGAGCTCAGCACTGCAACTAGTAAAATACCCCCGGTCCATTCTTTTCCAAAAGTGAGAAACACCTGTTTTCTACATTTTGTCTGTTTTAAAACCATATCTCTTTAAACCAAACCAAGAGTTTGTCTTTTGCTCTGATATTCTGATTCATTTCGATTTCAAAGAAAAAAAAAACTACCTTCCAAAGCATCATAAAATTGTCCCTTCTTCCAGACTCTACTTCTCTCTTGTAGTAGTACAGCAGACCTTTCCAGGTGAGCAGATTACAGAGTCCGAAATGAGCTTCCTCCATCAAGCAAAGTACCTGAACATGACTCTGTCATCATAAAAGCGCCCCTGTAATAAAGAAATTCAATCTGAAATCAAGAGGGCAGTTGCCTACTGAAATACAAGAAGTCATCAATTTTAACCTAGCAACACATTAAAGGCTGCATCTATACAAGTACGATTCTAGAAATGCTCACCAGATTACGTTTTAAGAAGGAACTGCGCTTCAGGTTCTGCCGAGATCTTAACTCGGATGGCAGGATTCAGAGTCCGGAGTGCGGACTGATTGCGCACGGAGGGTCCACATACTGTGGATCCCTCAGTGATCTTCCGCGTATTCAAACCGCCAGCGTGTGACTCCCCTGTCCACGTGACCTCATTGCTCTGCTCTCTCCTCTGTGCAGCCGAGCCCGATTCACGGTAAAGTGAAAAAAAAATATGCCCTCAACGTGAGATTTACTCTGGAGCGAGGATAGATGTTACCTTTTTATCATTGAACAGGATGTATGTGATGTGGCGACTAGGTTCAATTTTGTATCCTCTTTAAAAGATTAAGGACTGGGGTGAGCGTGATTTACCACCCTTTCAGCTAAGAACCCGACGTGCGCACCGTTTAAGCTGCATAGACTCGGTCGTTTAACTCTTCTCCATTAGCAGGGTTAAGGTTAAAGAAAAAAAACATTGCTGACTTCTTTTTTTTTTGCCAGCTGCTAGCGCTGATTAGCAAGGTTTGTATTTCATGTTTTGCAAGTTGCATCCATTTTAAGAAAAACAAGTCGTGTTAAAGACAGGAAATGAATACTTGCATTTAATTAAGTCTAGCCATAGGCGGTTATCCACTGGGATTCAGACCCAGGGTCTCCTGTTTACTAGACAGGCGCTTTAACCAACTAAGCCACAGCGCCCCGGGAGTGCTGTCCTTTTGCAGCCACTTGGACACACCACTCAGACACATCTGCATTCGGTGTGTGCTCCGCCTGCTCGCTGAGCAAGTTGCCACCTTTACATACAATAGCAACATCGACACCAAGAGAAAGGATGACAAATGGCTTTTATCTGGAACTTTTCATGTCCAAGGAGCTCAATGTGCTTTCTGTGTACAACAGGGCCACTGAACTCCACGCTGGCCACTGAACCACAGCAGTGGCTTGCTGGCTTGACATCTCCCAAGGAAAATTTTGAAATCGCATGTGGAACAGGAAAATGACCCTCGAGTACGAGGGAAAAAAAAGAAAAAGATCATCTGGAGCGCGCCAACCCAGTTGGGACAGCCCAGTTTTGTTGACGAGGTGGCCGAGTGGTTAAGGCGATGGATTGCTAGTTCATTGTGCTTTGCACGCATGGGTTCAAATCCCATCCTTGTTGGTTTCCATGTCTGTTTCCATTCTGTTTTTGATCCCTATTGCTCAATGCACAGTGAAAGCATTGCATACATGTGTCTGACAATGAGAAATGGGTCCCTGAGACAGTCATTTGCCTGTTTCACAAATGATCGTATTTTACTAGAGATTCTGTTTGGGATTCAGATGTGCATTCGGACAGCAATCCCTTTCAAGAAATGATACGTTCTGGATGAGGTCAAAGGTGCTGGAACACTGTATTTAGGATGTGTTTGCAGTTATTCTGTGTTTCTAGCTTCAACCCAGTGATATATATATATATGCTCACTGATTTTTTGGTACATGCCCAGGGCAATAATCATTATGAGGATTTATTTCCATATGTGCTAGAGGTAGTGTTGTGAAATTCTTCAACACACTGGATCGCAGGTTTAAACCTGCACTCTTACTCCTTAAATACCAACAAATGCAGATATGTAGCAATCATATTGTAGCGGACACTCATTTGCCTGTTTCACAAATGATCATATTTTACTAGAGATTCTGTTTGGGATACGGATGTGCATTCTGACAACAATCTCTTTCAAAAAATGATTTTACCTTATCGCAGCTTTGCCCCTCTTGCCTCTTTGGAAAATATCTCCATCTTGTGGTCGTTGTTGGTAATGTTTAGACAATATCTCCATCTTGTGGTCGTTGTTGGTAATGTCTAGACAATATCTCCATCATGTGGTCGTTGTTGGTAATGTCTTCTTATGCCCTTTTTTATTTCAATTCTTTATTAGTTGATTCTAGAATCTCTACAATAGAGCTGAAAATATCAGTTTTGTAGCAGACAATATGACATTAGTTATAGTCCAATTAAGACTTTATTACCCTGTTTGTAACATAACAAATTAAAATTGATTAAAACTAAGTTTGGAACACCAGGGAACATAAAAAATGATTTTTAGGAAAACCATGAGGTTCTCTGTGTCCGATGCCTGCAAGGGGAGAAAGCTAGAATCCTTTGCTTTTTCAAAATTTGAAAATAAACATCATATAACAACAGCTTTCATTCCTAGGAGTGAAAATTAACCATTTTTGAAGACATATTAGTTTCTAAAACACTACAATAAAGTTAAAAACATCCGTTTTATATTACTTTTAGTATTTTTAGTGAAATTAGTCATTTATTGCACTATTTTTAATATAATCTCTAATTAAAAGTGAATAGAATTAAGTTTGGAGCAACAAGGAACACAAAAAAAAAAGATTTTAAGGAAAAAAATGATGTCTTCTGTGCCAGGTGCCTGCAAGGGGAGAAAGCTAGAATCCTACCCAGGCTCCTGGAGTTCTGTCCTGGCTAAAGGAGGGTGAATCCATCCCCTTCAAAGCTCCATGAAAAAATGATCATTTAAAATTTGAAAAAAAAAACATCATATAACAACAGTTTTCATTCATAGGAGTGAAAAACAACCATTTTGGAAGACATATTAGTTTCTAAAACACTACAATAAAGTTGAAAACATCCGTTTTATATTACATTAATTTTTGTGAAATTAGTCATTTATTGCACTATTTTTAATAAAATCTCTAATTAAAAGTGATTAAAATTAAGTTTGGAACAACAAGGAACACACAAAAAAAAGATTTTAAGGAAAAAAATATTGTCTTCTGTGCCAGGTGCCTGCAAGGGGAGAAAGCTAGAATCCTACCCAGGCTCCTGGAGCTCTGTCCTGGCTAAAGGAGGGTGAATCCATCCCATTCAAAGCTCCATGAAAAAATGATATTTTTAAATTTGAAAAAAAAAAACATTATAGAACAACATCTCTTGGTCCACAGAGTGCAAAAATCCAACTTTGAAGAAAATCCATTGACTGATCCCCGAATCCTGAAGTTTCTTCGCATGATATCGGGCTTGCAACCACTTTCTGGAAAATTTTCAGCTCCATTGTAGAGATACTAGAATCAACTAATAGAGAATTAAAATAAAAAAGGGCATAAGAAGACATTACCAACAACGACCACAAGATGGAGATATTGTCTAGACATTACCAACAACGACCACAAGATGGAGATATTTTCCAAAGAGGCAAGAAGGGCAAAGCTGCGATAAGGTAAAATCATTTTTTGAAAGAGATTGTTGTCAGAATGCACATCCGTATCCCAAACAGAATCTCTAGTAAAATATGATCATTTGTGAAACAGGCAAATGAGTGTCCGCTACAATATGATTGCTACATATCTGCATTTGTTGGTATTTAAGGAGTAAGAGTGCAGGGGGTTTAAACCTGCGATCCAGTGTGTTGAAGAATTTCACAACACTACCTCTAGCACATATGGAAATAAATCCTCATAATGATTATTGCCCTGGGCATGTACCAAAAAATCAGTGAGCATATACATATATCGCTGTTTTGAAGCTAGAGACACAGAATAAGTGCAAACACATCCTAAATACAGTGTTCCTGCACCTTGACCTCATCCAGAATGTATCGTTTTTTGAAAGCGATTGCTGTCAGAATGCACAACTGAATCCCAAACAGAATCTCTAGTCAAATATGATCATTTGTGAAACAGGCAAATGAGTCTCTCAGGTGCCCATTGCTCATTTTCAGACACATTTATGCAATACTTTCACCATGCGTTGAGCAATAGGGATTAAAGATACCAGAGGTAAGGTTTAAAAGTGATTCTGAGGTGCAACACATCAGCGAAACAGCTAGGCATCTGAAATGCGGGGTTTGAGAGCCCTTCAGGGAACACCGTACCCTAAAGGTACCAGAAGTCCACTAGTATAAGCATTAAGTCACTGTCAGCCCTGTTGCAATGTAATTGCTACATATCTTCATTTCTTTGGTTTTTAAGGAGTAAGAGTGCAGGGGGTCTAAATCTGCGATCCAGTGTGTTGAAGTATTTCACAACACTACCTGTAGCCCGTCTGGAAATAAATCCTCATTCTGATTATTGACCTGGGCATGTACCAATAAATCACTGAGTATATATATATATCACTGTGTTGAAGCTAGAGACCTGTATGTAATAATATGATGCTAAAATGTTATTTTCACATGTAAGAAAACCGGCTCAGGGACGCCAAATATGTAATGTTGCCATAGCAAAATTAAATGTAGGGGGTCTCTGAAGGCACCAGTTCTGTAGGGTTTGGGCATTTACTGAGACAATTATTAATTGTAGCAGTAAATCACAAAGTTGATTCTTTTGATAGCTTTAGAATCCAACCATGTGACATAACTCAAACAACGCGCACACACAGGTACTAATACACGAGGATACATTTATTAATACATAAAATATGCATGTAAACCTAACAGATCTTATCAAGAGGGTTATCAGAATACAAAAGATATATATTCAGTCAGTTACGAAGTGTTACACATATCAAGAGGACATACGTTCAGTATATCATTCATTAAGACCGTTTCGTTAATGAACTTGGTTATAACTTCTACATTAGATACTCAAACAAGTACATAACTCTTAGGAATTAAATTGATATCAACTGGTTGGGATAACAATTGAATTCTCGAGCTGTAATGCATTGAAGTTGAATACTCATCCAATCTTTGGGGATTCAGATCTTCCTGCGGGCACAAAGAAACAGTTGCAGGCTGTTGCTGTCCAATCCGCGCTCTCTGGCTCCGTGCCAGGCTGTGCTGTGCGGCTTGCGACGCTGCACTGCTGATGCTCACTGTTGGCTTTAACTAGCAAAGTTTGTGCACAGGAGAAAAGATGACTGTGGGTCCCAGCAAGTCAGGAAGAGGACCGGTTCGTTTCTGATGAAGAGCTAGTTCTGAATAGTGATTCAGCTGTCCACAGTTCCGACCTGTTCACAAGGCCTGCTGCTGGTGCTAACCTCGGGTGGATCCTCTGGTTATTCTCTGGCAACCTCCGCTCTAGACTCTTAGAACAAAGGAAAGTTCTGGCACTCGTACACACTGGCCGTTCCGTGGTTGTCCGGGCTGAGTCTCAGGATGGTCAGGAGGCGCGCTGCGAGAATGTCCTGCCCTTGGGAGCCTTCTGCTCCTGGGCCGTCCTGCCCTGGAATTCTCCTTTGAATTCCCTTTAGAATTGTCCACAGAATCCTCTGAATCCTCCCTTCTGAATCTTACTGAATCTCACAGGCTCTCTGTGTTGCCTGTTTTTACCTGGAGGAACTTCAGCTCATTGATTGGCTGAAAGTTCCATGGGCATCAGAGTCCCACGTGGGTTACTCGGCCCTACCAGTCCCTGATTGATTGATCAAGGTGAGATATGAGTCACTTAGTCCTGACACTTAGTAATGCAGTCCAGATGTCCAACTGGCACTCCCTAGACAGATAGGCGCCAATGGATGACCATTGATCATGATAGCCAGGCTTAGCTAAGTGCATCCCCCTTTGGGAGCTGTCCTAGGACCTTAAATCACCCTGCAGAACAGTTTCTCTGTGGCTGCACCACAGAGATGAACAGAGAAATGGGGCCTCATTTGGGAAGGCTCAGAACACTTAATTCTGCCTTATTAATAAGCCTCGCCGCTACATATCCCCCCTTTTTGAAGGTCATGAGGTCCTGAGGCGTTGTTGCCTTCAAAACAAAACAGAGTTAAGTGATGTCCCTTGCCATTAGAACATTAATCTTAAATATCCACATTACTCCTCGAGAATTCATACCGGAACCAGCGTTGGATACAAACAGGATGAATAACATCTGGAGTATGTATAAACACGGTAGGAGACATTATCTAAGTCTAGGAATTACAGATCAGGAAGTTCACTGTCAATATCTGATACCTCTGTAGTACATATTTGGGGAGAAATCACTTCCTTTCTTTTGACATGCTACCTTTGACTCATTCATGCTACCCAGATTACATTTTGATGCAAGAGTACAGCATTCAGAGTACACTGTCAGTCATGATCCAGCTTCCCAGCAGCAGTGTTACAATAACAACAGTTCCTGTTCCCAGCCCCGCGATAAACCACAACACCTGTGTTGGGTATCTGCTTGGGTGGTTTGGAGGTTTGTTCCATTAAAGCAAACTAACTACCTGTACCTCTTCAGGGCTTACTGTTTCTTGGATTTCTATCCAATTCAATAGTGTGGCACCTGAAGGCATCCATGACCTCAAGTTTGGTCTTATGTTGTCTGGTTCCAGACCGTACAGTGTTAAGTTACCATGCTGTACTATGGCCTCCTCGGGAACTTGCAGGAAAACTGTTTGATTAGGTAGCTGCATTGTGGTAGCTGTATCATGCCTGTCACAAGTCATAGTGTCAGTTAAATGTGGTGTGCTGACCAGCCATTTACTTCCTACCTGCTCTTCATGGGGTTCATTAACCTCCCTCTGCTCGTTAGTAGCTTTACACACTTCATTGGTGAATCGTTTAGACACAGCCAATGGATAGCTTTGGTAGCCATACCCATCTCAAGATTTGGAACCAAATTCAATCTTGGATTGCCTTCTGGGTGAGCTATGAGCGATGGGGTTAATGTCACATACTCCTCTACTGAGAAGAGTGGAATCAAGTGGGTTGGGAATCGTGCCGTGGTTAGACTAGCTACAGTGGCACTAAGCTCCCTTAATAGGTCTTGTGTCAACATTCTGGCCTGTTGCACACATGCATAAACCCACTGTATAACACCAACAATCATGTCCACTGGTTGGGGAATAAGGTTTAACCCTGTTGCATAGGAAATTGCCTGTAGGGTTTTCCCTAAGCTTTCCAACTTTTGCTGCTGTCGATACAGTCTGTCACTACCCTCCGGCATCTCTGACCCCTGCCTTCTTGGGGCAGTCAGGGTGAGAGTGCCAGTAGCACACAAACCTACCAGAAAAAAGCAAACGTGCAACAGTGGCGGCAGCAATCAGTCCTCCCAAAAGTCTTTTCGGGTGGCTGATCCCAGTCATCTCCTTCTGAGTGACTGTCGCCTTTCTAAGCTGGCGCAGCGTGTACATGGTGTCTTTCTCAGTATGCCCTGTGGCATCTTGGGCACCAACATCCTGGAAATATGGGGAGATCTGACGCAGCTGCTGATGCTGCTCCTCCTTTTCCAGGGCATCTGCTTTTTCGATTTGTTCATGCCTGTGCTCTAGGAACCCTGCAGGGGGTGGTGCAGCGGTAGAGCATGCCTGACCCTCGGCTGAGTGGTCATCTGGAGCACCTGAGTGATCTGGGATTGTTACCCCATTCTCACTGTTCAGGTCCACCCTGCACACTTCCTGATTGAGGAATCCCTCTATCGGCATGTTTACAATCGTTCGCTGGGCGTGGGTGTAGGACACCTGCTCGCTCCCCCCTTCCCTTGCTAGGGGTTCAGGGAGCTGCCCCAGCACTGGGATAGCTAGTTCACTGTCTTTGAACTTACTATCACTCACCAGGCCCATGTCAGTGCAGGCGGGGATTCTGACACCCCTCTTTGCGATGTCCTGCACTGGCAGGCGGGTGACTTGACCATCCAGCTCCAGTCTGGCTGAACCACTGTTGGTCAGACTCAGACTGACAGACTGAGCTGGTGGCTGTAAGAAAACCGGCTCGGCTTTCATTCCCTGTCCCTTCTGGGGGACTGGGTGTGTTGGCAACCCTGCCGTTGAGGCAGGAACAATCAGGTCAGTCTCACTCACTACCTGGTAGTTGTGAGAAATAATGTTACCTGACTGCAGGTTCCCTGGGTCACAGCAGAGGGAATCGGCATCTGGGATCAGGTGTGTCCACAGCGCAGTAGTCTCAGCGTCCAGCTGGACCTCCTGTCTAACCTGTGAATGTTGCACCAGGGGCACCTGGCGGTGGCCCTGTGACAGCTGCTCAAGCAGATCCTTACTAATAGAGGACCTCTCAGGGCTAAGGGTGAGGGCTACATCACCAACCTGCTCTCCTGCCATCTGGATCCCTTCCACCACTGCAGGGTGGTGTTCCTGACCCCTCTTGGGTGCCAGGGTGCACAGGGAAAGCTCCTTTTCATCGCCAGGTGGGGAGATCTGCTCCTCTTTAGGGATGTAAAAGGTGTGTGCTTTACCTGGTGGATCAGGCGGCTGCTTGGAGCACCGCTCCTGTGGCATGGAGGCTGTTGGGACCTTGGCCGGGACACGACTTCCCTGTATATCCGGGGAACAAGGAAATATTTTTATTTCTTGTCCAGAGGGAACAGAAGGAATCTCCACATAGGCTTCTGTGTTCGGTGGGCACTGTGTGAGCACAGTCTGCCTCTTGGCCCCCCTTTCCTTCTGTACAGAAGGCTTAGGAGCCTTGACCTGTTTCCACACTTTGCCTTTCTGGTGATCCACCAAAGGTTCCTCTCTGAGTCGCATGCCCTTTTCTTTTTCAACCCGTTTGAGCTTGCCGTGTGACATCAAACACCTTTCAACCTCAGTGTCAATCAGTGTCTCACAGTGTAAGACATCTCCCATGGCAGCCTTGAGGTAAAAGCTTCTTGCTTTTCCTCTGTGTTTTACTGCCTGCTCTGTGACTTCAGGGGTGGAGTCAGCACTCACTTGGGAGTGGCTGAATTCATCCAGGCAGGAACCCTTCTGCTCAATCAGATAGACTGAGGGAGGGAGAGGGGGCGGGTCTCCGCCTCCTCCAGTGGAGAGTATCAGCTCATTCACGCTTCCGGCAGCCTTGGGGAGCGGTTGTCCCTGTCCTAATAAAGCTTGTTCAAGCCTGGCCAGGCGGGTGGCTACTGAATCCTTTTGTTCAGCTTTATCTAGCCCTTTCCCTCCCCCGGTGTTCTCATGGCACTTAGGACGCTGGGTGTGGTCCTGTGTGCATGCTTTGGAACGGGGCTTAGCCAGCTCAGGAGCCTGTGCTCCTTCGAGCAGGGGGGAATTAACCCTGCTGGCTCTGACGGCAAACACAGTCACTTTAACAGCTTTTTGCTCAGAGCGACTTTGGACATCATACTCCCAGGCTTTCTGCACGAATCTCTTAATATCAGTCATTTTCATGGTCTGTGCATCTGTATGCATTAAGATCATCTTTCTGACTGACGGGTGGAGATTCGCAATGAATAAACCCTTGAAATGTGTGTTCTCTTCGCAACCCTCATCATTTCGCCCTGCAAAATAAGTTCGTCTAAGTCTCTCGTAATATTCGCGAGGGGACTCTGCTCTCTTGTGCTTAATGTTAAGAGCGGCGGCTATCGCAGCAGTCGGGTCAATAAACGCACTGTATTCTTCGATAAGTGCTTGACAAAGCTGCTCAAAATCATTACAGACTTCTTTCATCTGCCTAGCCATCCACTCATGTACAGCTCTGCTGGTAGTTTTCCTGACCAGAAACACTTTCTCCTGTTCTGTGGCGTTTGGCAGATACTGCAGGGTATACCTGAGGTCCTGAATATAACTCTCGATATTATTCTTTGACACTGCGGGGTCAAATCTCTCTATGTCCTTCGCTAGCTCTCTCAGAGAATGGAGATTTATCCTTCTAGCTTCTCCGCTGACGGAGATATGGAAGAGATCGTGGTCAGACCTGTCGCTGCTAGAGAGAGTGCTTAATAGCGACTCGAATTCAGACCTTTTAGCAACCATCGTTAAACTTAAAGAGTATTACTTTTAAGTACGAAACAGTTTTACCATGAAAACCACAAGATCAAGTATGCAATCAACCCGGTAGATCGCAAAAGATCACAAAACAATCAAGCACTGCTTAAAGAGCAAGGGGAACTTTTTTTTCTTTCGGCTTTCAGCACACCGTATTGTTGTGTATGAAACCCGCGGCGTTTTATATTGAATTATTCCGCTTGGTTGACTCATTTCAGTCTTGCCACGCCCACCCAGGGACGCCAAATAATGTAAGAAAACCATCCACAGAATCCTCTCAATCCTCCCTTCTGAATCTTACTGAATCTCACAGGCTCTCTGTGTTGCCTGTTTTTACCTGGAGGAACTTCAGCTCATTGATTGGCTGAAAGTTCCATGGGCATCAGAGTCCCACGTGGGTTACTCGGCCCTACCAGTCCCTGATTGATTGATCAAGGTGAGATATGAGTCACTTAGGCCTGACACTTAGTAATGCAGTCCAGATGTCCAACTGGCACTCCCTAGACAGATAGGCGCCAATGGATGACCATTGATCATGATAGAAAGGCTTAGCTAAGTGCATCCCCCTTTGGGAGCTGTCCTAGGACCTTAAATCACCCTGCATGAATAGTCTCTCTGTGGCTGCACCACAGAGATGAACAGAGAAATGGGGCCTCATTTGGGAAGGCTCAGAACACTTAATTCTGCCTTATTAATAAGCCTCGCCGCTACACACATATATTAATGTAATAAATGATTGCTTATGCTTTATAAATAAATCTAATTAAAATAAAAGCTTAAGTTTTGTATTTATCTTGTACCATAGAACATGATTTTCTTTGTATTTCAAGCCCACAAAGTGTCCAAATGTTCTATGATCATTTCTTTCATCATTAGGGACTAAATATACCAAACGTATGATGCTAAAATCCTGAAAAAAGGATAGGCTCCATTTCGTCAGTAGGTTGGAGTCCAAAACTGATTTGGGTCAATATACATTACCTTTGAAGATAAGGTACAGTCTACTGTAGGGAACCATCAACTTAGAAAGCATTGACCTTCCCTGGGGGTCAGGTAGGTGCAAAAGATAAACCTTTATCCTATCTTTATCTTAAGATAAGTGTCCAAGCAGTATTTTTCCAAGTTTCACCAAGCTCATCATGTTGCCATAGTAGACAAAGTTCTATAAAATGTTAAATAACTTTAGAAAAAAGCATCTTGGTCTTTCAGTACTGTACAAGGTGAATTAAACTGTCCCTGGTAATAAAAAGTAATTAGAAGCATCCCAGAAACTTTATCTCTAGAAACATTAGCTGTTTTATATCATGTAATTTAGTGTGATGTTGTCAGAATTCAAGGACATTATCACACACAGAAATTGGTTCAGTTAAATCTAAAAAACACAGCTAAACATGGGTTTAAATGTAAAATAGAAGTCTTACCTCTTGTCAAAAGATTTAATTCAAGAAGCGATGTAATAAATGATTGCTTATGCTTTATAAACAAATCTAATTAAAATAAAAGCTTAAGTTTTGTATTTATCTTGTACCATATAACATGGTTTTCTTTGTATTTCAATCCCACAAAGTGTCCAAATGACGCACTACATGATATAAGGAAGATTATCACATGCATATCGGTATTATCTTTCTTACGAAAATGCATTCCTTTCATTACCTTTTACTTTTTAAAATGAACTCAAATTGTGTATAATGTAATAATTTAAGTAGAATAGATTCTAACAATATAATGATCCAGTGTGTTGCACTACTTCACTGCTTCACTGCTCTATGCCGTCTGGAAATAAATCCTCAGACTGCTCACTGCCCTGGGCTTGTACCAATAAATTACAGGAGCACGTCTATATATCACTGCGTTGAAGCAGAAGACACACAATCACTGCAAACACATCCTAAATACAGTGTTCCAACACCTTTGACCTCATCCAGAACGTATCATTTATTGAAAGGGATTGCTGTCAGAATGCACATCTGAATCCCAAACAGAATCTCTAGTAAAATACGATCATTTGTGAAACAGGCAAATGACTGTCTCAGGGGCCCATTCCTCATTGTCAGACATATGTATGCAATGCTTTCACCGTGCATTGAGCAATAGGGATTAAAAACACCGCAGGTAAGGTTAGATGTCATGTTCTATGATCATTTCTTTCAGCATTAGGAACTAAATATACTAAACGTATGATACTAAAATGTTATTTTCACATATATTAATGTAATAAATGATTGCTTATGCTTTATAAATAAATCTAATTAAAATAAAAGCTTAAGTTTTGTATTTATCTTGTACCATAGAACAAGATTTTCTTTGTATTTCAAGCCCACAAAGTGTCCTTTGATCTCTATTCTGTGGTAATCCACAATGACCCCGTTCTTCAGGTGATTCATCATGTCCTCCCTCGTCTGTTGAGAGGCCATCCCGATCTCTTCTGCCGTGGCATGCTTCATACACGCTCTCTTGAAGTGAGCAGGAAGCTGATCAAAAGTATTCAGGCACATCTTGCACACCAGGGGAATCCTCGCGGGTTTCCTTTGAAAATAAATAATACCATCTGTGTATAGAAACAAGCTAAGACTGATTTCTTAAATTATCCTTAAAATTCTCTCTCATAGTTTGAGCATAATGATTTTATTGCATTTATATAAGAATTGCTCATTGCTCCAAAATAAATAATGGTTTCATAAAAAAGTGAACACTTACTTGGTCTCAGTCACAGACTTTCCAATAGAAGCCATTGTGGAGTTCAGCAACTGCAGGTCCTAGAAGTGGGGAAGGAATTTTAAAAGAGAAATTGAATTACAATACAGAAGGAATGGCTGAGGGTTCACTGAAATATATAAATATACAAATTCCAAAGACTGAGTCCATATAGAAACAACTACTTTTCATTTTCAGTATAAGAAAAAAAAAACATTATCTTCCAAAGCATCATAAAATTGTCCCTTCTTCCAGACTCTACTTCTCTCTTGTAGTAGTACAGCAGACCTTTCCAGGTGAGCAGATCACAGAGTCCGAAATAAGCTTCCTCCATCAAACAAAGTACCTGAACATGACTCTGTCTTCATAAAAGCGCCCCTGTAATAAAGAGATTAAATCCAAAATCAAGAGGGCAGTTGCCTACTGAAATACAAGAAGTCATCAATTTTAACCTAGCAACACATTAAAGGCTGCATCTATACAAGTGCGATTCTAGAAATGCTCACCAGATTACGTTTTAAGAAGGAACTGTGCCTCAGGTTCCGCTGAGATCTTAACTCAGATGGCAGGATTCAGAGTCCGGAGTGCGGACTGATGGCGAACGGAGGGTCCACATACTGTGGATCCCTCAGTGATCTTCCGCGTATTCAAACCGCCAGCGTGTGACTCCCCTGTCCCTGTGACCTCATTGGTCTGCTCTCTCCTCTGTGCAGCCGAGCCCGACTCACGGTAAAGTGAAAAAAAAGATGCCCTCAACGTGAGATTTACTCTGGAGCGAGGATAGATGTTACCTTTTTATCATTGAACAGGATGTATGTGATGTGGCGACTAGGTTCAATTTTGTATCCTCTTTAAAAGATTAAGGACTGGGGTGAGTGTGATTTACCACCCTTTCAGCTAAGAACCCGACTTGCGCATCGTTTAAGCTGCATAGACTCGGTCGTTTAACTCTTCTCCATTAGCAGGGTTAAGGTTAAAGAAAAAAACATTGCTGACTTCTTTTTTTTTTGCCAGCCGCTAGCGCTGATTAGCAAGGCTTGTATTTCATGTTTTGCAAGTTGCATCCATTTTAAGAAAAACAAGTCGCGTTAAAGACAGGAAATGAATACTTGCATTTAATTAAGTCTAGCCGTAGGCGGTTGTCTGTAAGGACCAGTTCTGTTCGAGAAGACACAACAAAGAAGGCACCGCTGGGATTCGAACCCAGGATCTTTTGTTTACTAGGCAGGCGCTTTAACCAACTAAGCCACGGCGCCCCGGGAGTGCTGTCCTTTTGCAGCCACTTGGACACACCACTCAGACACATCTGCATTCGGTGTGTGCTCTGCCTGCTTGCTGAGCAAGTTGCCACCTTTACATACAATAGCAACATCGACACCAAGAGAAAGGATGACAAATGGCTTTTATCTGGAACTTTTCATGTCCAAGGAGCTCAATGTGCTTTCTGTGTACAACAGGGCCACTGAACTCCACACTGGCCACTGAACCACAGCAGTGGCTTGCTGGCTTGACATCTCCCAAGGAAAATGTTGAAATCACATGTGGAACAGGAAAATGACCCTCGAGTACGAGGGAAAAAAAAGAAAAAGATCATCTGGAGCGCGCCAACCCATGTCCGGACAGCCCAGTTTCGTCGACAAGGTGGCTGAGTGGTTAAGGTGATGGACTGCTAATTTATTGTGCTCTGCAGTCACGGGTTCAAATCTCATTCTCGTCGCTCTCCATGTCCGACACATGTGCCTGTTCGACGTCGGCCCTCCTTTTGCTTGCTCCGGTGCTAGAGCTGTACATTTTCTAGCGGTGGCTGAACATGGTATAGTAGGCCAACGTCGGTATCGAGCAGTGACAGTAACAGTACTTACTGCGCCCCATAAGAAATCGTTTGTCCCTGTTCAAAAGAGATTGTGCGATGTCCTGCGGCGTTCGCAAAGCAAACCTTTGACAGTTTGAAAAGAGGAATTTATTCTGCTTCCTGTGCGTGCAGTAGTTACAAAGTTGAACGTCTTTACACGATCTGCTGCAGTTTTCAGTGGGCGGGCTTTGTCAGATGGCTTGAAAAAACGCACTGTGTTTCGGCTGAACTCCACACTCATGAGCAGTGTCCTGCATGTTTTCTGTGTATAGCTGTCTTTTAACGCATACAGAATTCATTTGAAATCATTGATTTCTCCAATTAACAAGGGTCCCTTTTTGAACCTGCAAGAAGCATTCTTTCAATGTAACAGATTTACTCCGGGGAAAGCCAGCATGACATTGAGAGTAGCTCAAGCTTTCAGCACCCATATCGGACTGCGTGTATGCAGACACCACTCAGAATCCCCTGTAAGATTCTCCCTCAATTCCGTTTTTCAGTGCTTTAGCTCTTTCAAAAGGCTTCGCTAGTCACAATCCAAGGCTCATGATGGCATTTGAAAACATTCACCACTGCGTTGGCCGGGAATCGAACCCGGGTCAACTGCTTGGAAGGCAGCTATGCTCACCACTATACCACCAACGCATGCCCACAGGAAGTCTGCAGGACACCACCAGAGAATGCTTTTTTTTAATTTTTTTTTATTAAACATAGAATTTACAAATACAAATACAACAAGAGGATCAGAGTCATGTACAAGAGAAAAAAAATGCAGCAGAAAAAAGCATTTAACTACCAGAGGTAATTAAGTAATTATGTGATCAAATTGTATATTTTACACGTATCATATTTTCCTTGCTTTAATATTTCTCAATTATTTATAAACTTTAGTTTCAACATGCATGCGTTTCCTGTAAAAAATAAAACTCAGCACACAGTTTTTCTTTTAACAACATTTCGAGTACCTCTGGCATTCATGAAAAAGACATACACAAAAGCAAATAACTAACTCTAAGACTGTCTAAACTATTGAGTTTTTCAAAGAACCAGAACTATAACAGTCCTTAAAACTTAACTACACCATTCCAAACTAACACTAAAGAAACACTAGTATATACTGGTATAACAAATAAAACCAAACAATCATTAACTGAGCAGTCACTGGGAGCAAATCTCCTTCCCGTCCACAAAGGCCCTCGCTCCCACAAAGTAGGCTCTCCTCCCCTCTCTTCTGGCAGCTTCAACCTGGGGCCACAGCTGGTTCCTGGTACTCCTGTCCGCAGCAGACAGGTCCTCTGCAAACCTCAGTTTGTTCCCATTCAAATACTCATTCCCCCTCGCCGCTCGCCACAGCATGTCCCTCGCCGTCCTCTTGGTGAACTGTATTATAATACAGTATAGCAATTAATTTACATGTGTATAATAAATATAGTAAATATAATAAATTAATTACTGCGAAAATAATTTACTTCGTACACTGTGCAGAGTGCCGTATACTCCTAGTTGCGGCACACGATACATACAGTAAAAAGCCTCAGGCACTGTGTTAGATGTGTTTTCGACGTTATATATGCGTTTATTCATGTCGTCGATTTTACGGTTGCAATTCGACGTTGATTATACGTCGAGGCGACGTATATATACGTATAGCCGTAATTTCGCCGTAAATATACGTATATTCGACGAATCAATGCCCACAGCTTGGCATACAAGGGTTTTGCTGAGGGGGTCTTGCCACCTGCCTGAAAAAAAACAGTAAAATGTTTGAGTGCCTATAGAGTTTCTATTTTTATTTTCTTGACAAAAGTTGATACCATTTCCTGGACACCCCGTCCCCCATCAGTGTGCGGTGCCCGAGGAAAAATCTGTAGGGGGGCGTCTGAAATTCTGAGGGGGGAGTGATATTTCAGTTGAAACGGAGCTGTACGGTGCAGCTACCCAAATGAAATCTCGCAGCTATGCCATTGATTAGTGCTTCATGATAGAAGATAACGACTAGCAATCTGGTATTTGCGATGAAGTTCAGTTTCACATTTTTCGTCACTCTCACGGTTTGTATTGCCTGGAGCGAAAAGTACCATAAGTGTTCATTTTTGCAGCTACATGGACGTTCTGAATCGTTAAGAAAAAAATGTTGTAAAACCAACAGAAAGCACAGACTGCTATAACTAGTCCTAGTTATATAACGATTTTAAGTATAATGATAAACTACTGCAAGGAATCGGTCCACCTGAGCAAACAGGATCGTAATGTTGACACTCAATAATATGTGCAGTTCCTGGACGGATAGCCCTCCTGCCCATCAAACAGACTGAGTGACTGTTCGTGTCATTTAGTGTTGTCTGACCATTGACAAAGTACAACTATTTTTTTAGGGCGCAAATTAAGTTAGGTAAAACTTTTTGCCCAAAACTGAAGGGGCGACATTCCCCCCTCCCCCCGTGATGCCAGGCCTGTCCCCATCCTATTCCATAATGTCATTATATATAATACCATACAACAGTGACCGATCCTTACTAACTGCATGCGTTAAAATTGCACATCAGCTCATAGCAGGGGGCACATAGCCGCGATGTATTATCAATGTTAAATTTCAACCATAATATCGACAACATTAATAAAAGCATACGTTGAGAAAATATCGAACCCAGCATATTTTCCGGTTATATACCACAATGCATTGCTAGTATTCGTTGGTCACCATTTTGGACACGTTTTTCAAACGTAGAAGTATATCCGCAAATATCTCAGCAATCCTCTTTTGACGAGTAAGTATGAACAATAATAATACTATCTGAATACATACAGATCTTTCTTAATATTATTTTGATTAAAATAGTATGTGAATAAGCAAAAAAATGGCACATAAAATAGTGTGAATGGGGAAGATGACACAAAATCGTTTTGCCATTTCTCTTATTCTTATTCTATGTTGTACTTTCAAACTTTGGGTACTCTTTAATTAGGACAGACTTTATTGCTCAACTGCTATGATGCAAGCCAAATTTTATACATTGATTTCAGCTTTGAGCTTAGTAAACCGTTCATTTTTTAGATTATACTAAAGAAGATATTAATCATCATTTATTTGGGAAGTAATATTATATAATTTTCTCCTAGCTGCGGTGCTGAAGTCCCACCCTACATCAACAGAAAAAGAAATAAAGGAGCACGCAATGTGTTACTTGAAGAATGCATATGCAAGGCAGGGGGCCAGGAGATCTGGACTCTGAAAATAATAGGTTTTTGGTTCTAACAGGACAATTAGACAGGGTTTGCAAATAGTGGACAAAAATCGTCTTAACTTCCATTGTAATATTTTTTTTTCTTGGAAATATAGAAGTTGTACATTTTAAAATGTATATTTGAATCAAAATGTGGTTTTGAGTTAGTGTGTTAATGTAATTAGTTTTGTGTTTGTCATTACTATACTGTATATTGCCATGTTACCAGAATTTGTAGCTGAAGTTTAAGACTAGTTGTGTTTTTTATGATTATTGCCCATATGTTGATTGTTGATTGATTGTATACAATGTATAATTTGAAATACATATGTTTCAGGTGTGAATGTGTATTTTCAGAATAAATTTCTAAACCTAATCATTGGCTTGGTTTACTTGTTTCTACACCTATAAAATCTATCTTTGATGTATAATAGACCTCTACCCATATACGTATAATAGACCTCTAAAGTTATACGTATAATAGACCTCTAAAGTTATCCGTATAAAAGACCTCTAACCATATACGTATAATAGACCTCTAAAGTTATCCGTATAATAGACCTCTAACCATATACGTATAATAGACCTCTAAAGTTATACGTATAATAGACCTCTAACCATATACGTATAATAGACCTCTAAAGTTATACGTATAATAGACCTCTAACCATATACGTATAATAGTCCTCTAAAGTTATCCGTATAATAGACCTCTAAAGTTATCCGGAACTCCAACCATATATGTATAATAGTCCTCTAAATTTATCCGTATAATAGAACTCCAACCATTTATGTATAATGAACGTCTAAACATAGACGTATAACTTTAGACGTACATTAGAATTTCATTCTAGACGAATTGTAGACCACATTTAGACGTCTAAGGTATGCGTTTAATAGACGTATATTATACGTCTTTTGCCCACTGGGTTACGTCTCAACAGAAACGCTCTTTAGCTCTTTCAGCGTTATGCAGAGAACAGCGTCTGTCGAGATCACTTTTGAGTCAGCGCGAAACGCCGTGTGCTGTCAGTTTGATTTCATATTGCTCGTAGCGGCGCCCGGCTTTTGTCTGTCAAACGTTAGGTTGCGCTTCTTCATGCTGCATCGTCGGCATGAGTGGAGCTTTATAAACGTCTGTACTTACTGCGCCCCATAAGAAATCGTTTGTCCCCGTTCAAAAGAGATTGTGCGATGTCCTGCAGCAAACCTTTGACAGTTTGAAAAGAGGAATTGATTCTGCTTCCTGTGCGTGCAGTAGTTACAAAGTTGAACGCCTTTACACGATCTGCTGCAGTTTTCAGTGGGCGGGCTTTGTCAAATGGCTTGGAAAAACGCACTGTGTTTCGGCTCGGGAAACATCATGAGCAGTGTCCTGCATGTTTTCTGTGTATAGCTGTCTTTTAACGCATACAGAATTCATTCGAAATCATTGATTTCTCCAATTAACAAGGGTCCCTTAAAGGATGAGTCAAAGTAACGTCTAATCGGATTAGTTTCCTTAGAGCTGGTTCAGAGTTTGCTCAAGAGTTTACCTTTCACAGATGCGCAAAGAAGAACGTTGGGGGTGCACGCTTCAAGGCGCCTTACAGCTGTAGGGAGCGATTTGAGGCGATTCATGGCGTGTGCTCGTTCCCTTATACCGTACGCCCCGGGGTGCAGTGCTACGATGACGTACAATACCGCTTGGGCACGTAACGGCGTTATATGCGAGTGCGGGACGTGAGGGTTTTCGTTTGTTCGTTTTGTTTTGCTCTGCTTTGCTTTGTTTTGCTTTCCATCGCGTTGGTAAGAGCGTAAATAAAAAGGCGATTCCTGCATCTACCACTAATGTAAGAGCTATTTCAAGTGCGACGTGGTGCGGCTTTTCAAATGCTTGTGGGCATTTCTCTGTTGTTGATTCTTTTTTTGTGTGTAACAAAGTGGCATTTTCATGTCCGGACGGGGAGACTTTATCATTCCGACATGAAGCCACCCTTAAGTCCTCTGAGGCGTGTCTGTCTGCAAGGCTTGTATTGTGGAAATGTTTTTTTGAAACGGAGAACGACTTTGAAATAGGCTTCCGCCGGCGCCTCGCGATCCAGGTAAGATTGTAGCAAGAACGCAGCGGCAGCGGGGCTTGCTGTAGTCGTGGCCGAGTGGTTAAGGCGATGGACTAGAAATCCGTTGGGGTCTCCCCGCGCAGGCTCGAATCCTGCCGACTACGTTGTCCGCCTCCAGTTGGTGTGTTCCGGCGCAAGCAAAGAAGCGCACCTCTTTGCTGTTTCCGGTGGTTTTAAAACACCCAATCGCTTGTACCCGCTGCCTTGGAAATAAATTCTTCAGCGTCCGTGAATGGCATTTTGCAGCTGGAAGCAGATGTCGACGCGTTTTGCACAGAGCACCAAAAAAGCGTCTTTTTTGAAGGCCCAGGCACTAAGCATTGGTGGTTCAGTGGTAGAATTCTCGCCTGCCACGTGGGAGGCTCGGGTTCGATTCCTGGCTAATACAGTGGCTTTTGCAGCGAACGGCTCCATCACTTGCATCCCCTTGCAACATGCAATTGAAATCCCACTGAAGCTAAGCAGATGTGAGTCAGGTCAGTACCCGGATGGGGTGAGCTACAGGAAAAAACAAAGCTTTCAGCTGGAAGCGGTGTTAATGGTGCCGGCGGGGGGGGCGCTCACCCTGAGGTCTGTGCGGGTCCCAGTGCCCCAGTATAGTGACGGAGATGCTGTGTTGTAAGAGGGCGCTGTCTTTTGGATGAGATGTAAAACCGAGATCACAGCGCTCTGTGGTCATTAAAAATGACCACCAAAACCTTTGACAAAAGCTTTTGGTAATTGATGGTCTTCAATAATGCTTCTCCTTTAGGTACATTTTAAATCAGCTGAAAAATGCTGTGAAATGGGGGGGCACTTCAGGCCAGTGTAGGATTTGGGTTACAAGAACCATGAAACTGCACGAGAAAGCCCGTACACTGAATTACACGGCTTTCTATTCAAAGGAGGGCAAAAGAAATTCCCTGAGATCGATTTTTTGCAGCACAGAGAGGATTACTGTCGTGAGGCCGGTTAGCTCAGCTGGTTAGAGCGTGGTGCTAATAACGCCAAGGTCACGGGTTCGAGCCCCGTACGGGCCAGGTCCTTTTCTCCTCTCTTACCAAAGCTGTTAGGTTCCTTTCCGTGGTGAGGGGTTGTCATGCAACGCTGCCACATAGTGCCGACAGACAAGAGTGTTGCGGGAGAAGAGAAAAGTGTTTGAAGATTTAAGAGTGTCTTAGGTGGAGCCAAAATCAAGTGTCACAAATGCAAGTGGGAGGTTTTCCAATGTTTAATATGGTCAAAATAAGCGGAAGTTATCTGCCGGTCATGGCACAGTCTGCCATGCTTTTGTCAGATACTGTAAAGTGGTGTCGAACTGGGTGTCGAACTGGAGCCTCACCATTTGCATATGTGAGGCTCCAGTTATACATCGAGTGTCACATTAAATGACAAAAATGAAGAGAGTTAAAGCAGCTGGAGAGGTTTTCTTACAACTTTTGAGCTGACAGTTTTGGAAAATGTTTCCTTCACGCTGCACTGTACAACATAGGCAGCCAAGAGTCTCCAAAACAAAACAGAATTGACAGATAGGAGAAAATTCCCACTCGTCCTGAAGTTCCCAAAATCCAGCAGGTGGATTTTGGGAATGGCATACAGACCCCTGGCACAAGTGGTCTGTGCCAGGGGTCTGTATGCCGTTAACCATGCCGCTTACCCCAGTAGCACCACCACAGTCTTAAAGGAAACCGGTGTAACAACATGTCCGGGTAACTTTTTCCATTCACCCGCAGCCCTTTGTGTAAGATGTGCCACATATGTGGCGTTTTTATCATAGTTATCATAGTTTTCTGATTTTGACCATTTAGATTTAATTGATTGTTGTGTTGAAAAGTCTTTTATTTTTATCACAGTGTAGTTTTCTGATTTTGAGATATGGAGCATTGGCGTTATTCACACAGCAGCTGTATCGACGAGCGGTGAAAAAAGTGTGGTGGAAACGTCGGACCCTAAGGTGGTGACTGCATCGGAGACGGCTGTTAAGACGCTGATCAAAACCAAACGTGTCAAGCCTTCGGAGAGAAATAATAACACGCCTAAAGACTTGGTGTTTGGTGATGTGGGAGACTCAGTGCGGTATATTGCACAGTTAGTATCAAAGGTGGGCACTAATGAGGTGGATAAAAAGCGGGGTTTAGAGAATCTAAGAGCCGCTTTAGCAAGTGTACATTCAGTGTTTCCAAAACTGATCCAGGTTTACGCCGCTAGACTCTTAGACGTTTTTTCTAAAGAAGATGCTGATCTAACCTCTGGATTTCGTTACCTGATAATGCTATTTCATGGTGCACTGGCGAAGACCCACCGGGATAAATGACTAAACATGTGCATGGTGCAGTCCAGAGAATATTGGATGAACTTTCTCCAAACATCGGGGCGAATGATTTTGTACAGCTGCGTTTGACTGCGGGTGGTTTTAACAAACCCTTGTTCTCACGCAGGAGACAACCCGGAGAATTAAATGCTGCTGATTTTTTAAGCCACATCTCAGACCTCTTACAGAGCCACACAGAAATTCTCACCGATGACAGCCTCCGATTAGTGGTGACGATAGTTAGGAATATGCAGGGGGGTGCCCGTCGAAGATTTAAATCCGTTCTGGGTAATTGCTCAGAAAAAAGCGCACCTTATCGACTTACATTACACGGGCGGTAATCTGTGTTTCACCGGGAGTGTGTACGGTTTGTTGAATGAAGGTTGTACCAATGGGGAAATGTTACAGGGCGCTAAACGAATGCACAAAGAGTTGGGTTTTTCAGAGAATCAGAAAATTAGTTTGTCAGACATTACCGCTTTTGAAAAACATTTAAAGGTGGTCATTAAAATTTTGTACCACGACCAGGGTGATTGGAAATATTTTACAACGGGGCCCACACCACCTAATTCTAAAATACTTTTTGTTCTACTGCATGAAGAGCATTTTTATGGGGTTTTAAATATTAAAGCTTTTGTGGGGGCGGCATATTTTTGCACTAACTACCATGCGGCGTATAGCCACAAGAATGCACACGCCTGTGTTAAAGCTTGTAAAACCTGTTTAGATCCCCAGTGTTGCGAAATTGATGCAGAAATTCAGAATTGCCCGGCTTGTAAGGTCTTTTGTCGTAGCTCTCAATGTTTGGCGAGACACTTTCGGAATGCAGCGACGGGTGTTAGTAAGTGTGAGCGCAGGGTCTTTTGTGAGAAATGTGAGGTTTATAACCTCTCTAGTCACAAATGTAAAGAGAAACTGTGCTCGCATTGTAACAACGTGATCGACACCCCTGACACACATTTGTGCTACATACTGCCTTTGGACAACCCCAAAATTTCAAACAAGTACATTTTTTTCGACTTTGAATGCATGCAAGAAACGGGGACACACATACCAAATTACATCCATGCCCTTCATATTAACAATAAACGAAGCTGGGAATTTTATGGTGAAACTTGTCTAAAGGATTTTGTGTGTAAATTTATCGATAGACGTTTCAAAATCCATACATTCATATCGCACAATGGCAAGGGATATGACAATTACCTAGTAATCAGACAGTTGTAAGATGAAAAGATGGACGTTGAACTAATTAATCAGGGTGGTAAGATAATGTGTATGACCGTAAAAGCTCTGAACATCAGATTTATCGATTCTTTAAACTTTCTACCTATGAAATTAAGCAAACTGTCGGCCGCCATGGGGTTCCCCGGGGGTAAGGGTCATTTTCCACACTTGATGAACACTTCAGAAAACCAAAATTATGTCAGCCCGATGCCGCCGCCAGAACTTTACGGCGTTAACTACATGCTGCAGAGGGAGAAAGCCGAGTTTTTGGTTTGGTATGAAGAATGCAAGGGAAGTGTGTTTAACTTACAGAGAGAGTTGAAACGTTACTGCCAGTTGGATGTGGCAATTCTAAGAGAAGGCTGTGTCAGGTTTTGGGACGAGGTCATGAATATGACCAGACAGACACGCGTGACTGAGTCAGGGGCCGCCTGCGTTGTGTGCATCGACCCCTTTCAGTTTGTGACCATCGCTAGTGTCTGCATGGCCATGTTCAGACTTATGTTTTTACAGGAAGAGACGATAGCGTTGCTACCCCATGACAATTACCACCACCAGCAAAAACGATTTTCTACACCCAGCATCAGTGGCTTATGTACATCGAACACACAGAGCCCGTTAAAATCCAACACGCGTTAACCACGGCCGGTGAGTTCAAGGTTGGTCAAAGCTGAAAGCTCAAAGCTGAAATAAATGTATAAAATTTGGCTTGCATCATAGCAGTTGAGCAATAAAGTCTGTCCTAATTAAAGAGTACCTAAAGTTTGAAAGTACAACATAGAATAAGAATAGAGAAATGGCAAAACGATTTTGTGCCATCTTCCCCATTCACACTATTTTTATGTGCCATTTTTTGCTTATTCACGTACTATTTTAATCAAAATAATATTAAGAAAGATCTGTGTGTATTCAGATAGTATTATTATTGTTCATACTTACTCGTCAAAAGAGGATTGCTGAGATATTTGCGGATATACTTCTACGTTTGAAAAACGTGTCCAAAATGGTGACCAACGAATACTAGCAATGCATTGTGGTATATAACCGGAAAATATGCTGGGTTCGATATTTTCTCAACGTATGCGTTTATTAATGTTGTCGATATTATGGTTGAAATTTAACATTGATAATACATCGCGGCTATGTGCCCCCTGCTATGTGCTGATGTGCAATTTTAACGCATGCAGTTAGTAAGGATCGTACTGTTGTATGGTATTATATATAATGACATTATGGAATAGGATGGGGACAGGCCTGGCATCACGGGGGGAGGGAGGAGTGTCGCCCCTTCAGTTTTGGGCAAAAAGATTTACCTAACTTAATTTGCGCCCTAAAAAAATAGTTGTACTTTGTCAATGGTCAGACAACACTAAATGACACGAACAGTCACTCAGTCTGTTTGATGGGCAGGAGGGCTATCCGTCCAGGAACTGCACATATCAGTGTCGTTATTGAGTGTCAACATTACGATCCTGTTTGCTCAGGTGGACCGATTCCTTGCAGTAGTTTATCATTATACTTAAAATCTTTATATAACTAGGACTAGTTATAGCAGTCTGTGCTTTCTGTTGGTTTTACAACATTTTTTTCTTAACGATTCAGAACGTCCATGTAGCTGCAAAAATGAACGCTTATGGTACTTTTCGCTCCAGGCAATACAAACCGTGAGAGTGACGAAAAATGTGAAACTGAACTTCATCGCAAATACCAGATTGCTAGTCGTTATCTTCTATCATGAAGCACTAATCAATGGCATAGCTGCGAGATTTCATTTGGGTAGCTGCACCGTACAGCTCCGTTTTAACCGAAATATCACCCCCCCCCCTCAGAATTTCAGACGCCCCCCTACAGATTTTTCCCCGGGCACCGCGCACTGATGGGGGACGGGGTGTCCAGGAAATGGTATCAACTTTTCTCAAGAAAATAAAAATAGAAACTCTATAGGCACTCAAACATTTTACTGTTTTTTTTTTTTCAGGCAGTAAATTACGTAAATTACTGCTTCGACACGTAATGGCATTATAATCAAGTGCAGGAGCTGAGGGCTCTTGTTTTGTTTCGTTTTCCATGGCGTTCGTAAGCGCGCAAATCAAAGGCAATTCCTGCGTCTAACACGAATGTAAATGCTTTTGAAAGTGCAGTGTGGTGCAGCTTGTAAAATCCTTGTCCACATTTGTGGTTTGTTGATGTTTTTCTGTCTGCCAAAGTTGCATTTTGACATCCAGACGGGGAGACTTTATCATTTGAACGTGAAGCCAGCCTTAAACCCTCTGAGGCGTGTCTGTCTGCCGGCACGTATTTTGTGAAAGGTTTTTTTTTTAACGGAGAGCGACTTTGAAAACGTTTCCTCAGCCACCTCGCACTCCGTGTTAGATTATAGGAAGAATGCGGCGGCGGCAAGTTCGCTGTAGTCGTGGCCGAGTGGTTAAGGCGATGGATTCAAAATCCGTTGGGGACTCCCCGCGCAGATTTAAATCCTGCCGACTACGGCATCTGCCGCATGTCGCCTTGTGCCTGCGCGGCAAAGGCGAAGTGCTGCTTCTCCTTTCCTGGTACTATAAGAACGCTAAATCGCTTGGCTCTGCTGTCATGGAAATAAATTCTTCAGATAACCACACATTTTGCGTTCGCACCTCTATTTCCGGTGCCTTCATGCACTCTTGTACCAAACGCACGTTCCTTCTGTATGCGGAGCCGATCATTTGCAATTGGGCTGTGCCGACAGATCAGGACGAGCTCTGTCGGCTCAAAAGCAGCGCAGGACCTGCAAGAACAACAGAAAGATTAGCATCCAGCGGGGGCTTCTTAGTGAGCCCAAGATCTCATCAAGAATCGGCTCCAGCAACAGGACTGGGCGCATTGTTCCATTCTCCGACCACTCTCGGTGTAAACAAGTCCCTCCTGGTCTCTGCTTGAATTGCACTTTCCTGCGTTTGCTTTGGTGTAACTGGCTTCCCCTGCATGGGCGAATGTGAAGAAGATCCTTAGTAAGTCATTGAAGAAACCCGAGAAGAGGTCGGAGTGGTCTCTGTCGTTCATCAACGATCCAGTCAGGCAGTACTCCTCTGTAAAGCGCCGTTCGTTCACATCAATTGGCTTTTTTTTTGCCTTCATTCGTGCAAGTAGTAAAAGCAGACGCCCCTATTCTGCCGTGACCCGGATTCGAACCGGGGTTGTTGCGGCCACAACGCAAAGTACTGACCACTATACGATCACGGCGAGTTACCGATACACACGTGGCAGGGCGGAAAAGGCTGTGCTCTCTTCGTGTGACATAATTCGGAAAAGTCCTGACGTTGCATTTCAACTGAGCCCCAGTATACATCGACCCTTCGACACTCTGAGTGACAACTCTCTTGCGTGTTTTCTCATATTTATGTAGTTTGCTTGCATGATGCCCGGAACAGCAGGGTTGTGCACTCCCATATGGTCTAGCGGTTAGGATTCCTGGTTTTCACCCAGGCGGCGCGGGTTCGACTCCTGGTATGGGAACGTGTCAATTTTGCCTCCTGCTTTCCAAAAGATCAGCACTGTGTACGAAGGAGCCGCATTAAAACTACTCAACGTGCAAAACGTGCGAGAGAGGGGGCGCTTGTTTCCAGCCGAAACTTCTCGCGTGTGAGACGAGCTGACCATCGCTGCAGGAGGTGGGAGGGTCACTCTGGTAGACAGGGCTGACCTTCGGCAATAGGATTTATACTCTCCAAGATGATATTTGCACTTTCTGGAGAGGCGATTTTCTCCACTTCAGTAGCCCGATTTCGTCGATTGCGTGGAGAGGGCTGTAGAATGTGGCGCCGTCTTTCCTGCTCCGTCCATGACAGGCGTGCTGGTCTCTGGAGAGAGAGCACGGTCCATCAGCGCACCCCAATAAAGGCACTGGAAGCAGCTGAATCGCATTGGCGAAGCTCAGCGCTGGGCCGCTGGGCACATCTGACCACAGTTTCCGTAGTGTAGTGGTTATCATGTTTGCCTCACACGCGAAAGGTCCCCGGATCGAAACCGGGCGGAAACAGACCAGACTTCTTCTGTCGCCACGCACAAAAGGGGATTGGGGATTCGCCTAGCGCTGTGATCGAACAGACCCACTCACCTCTTAGTGTGGCGGGATCTGCACAGTGCATGTCGCAGCGCATCCTGCTTTCACTTCAATGCGCGTCCTGATGTACCCCGGTCTCCCGCGTGACAGGTGGGGACAGGTGACAGGTCCTATACTAACGAGGAAGACATCGCTCTCTCCGACCCCCGGCATCGTGTCCCGACCCACCGTGCTGGAAGCCGACTCGTGCTGTGATTCCTTTACGGAGCAGAAATGACAACCGAGGAGCCGAGAGATCATTTCAGCATTTCGCGTCTGAACGGAAAACACAAACGACCAACTCGGAATGATTTGCCTTTGACGCTTATCAAAGCTTTGTGCATCGAACAGACCCACTCACCTCTTAGTGTGGCGGGATCTGCACAGTGCATGTCGCAGCGCTCCCTGCTTTCACTTCAATGTGCTTCCTGATGTCGAGTCGTGTGCCGTGCGGAGGCTCTGAAAGCGAGAGCAATGAAAAGGTGCACGACGCTGTGAAATAAACATTAATAAACGCATATATAACGTCGAAAACACATCTAACACTAGGAGTATACGGCACTCTGCACAGTGTACGAAGGAAATTATTTTCGCAGTAATTAATTATATTGTAGCGTTTGCAGGTTCTTGTTCAGAACTAAAGAACAGTGGAGACGCGATTAACCAAGCACTGACTTTATTTAACAACCACACCAAAACCGAACACAGGGTCTACACACACATGAGAAGACTGACGAAAACGTACACACATTTAGGGTGGTAATTACCTAACAACACACTCTACTTTTACAGGACTACACAGGGCACTAGAATTACTAGGACATTATTTACACAGGTAGGGTCAGCCGCTGGTCATCGTGCTGACCCTCAGACTCTTCCCGGCTACCACTCCCAGCATGCCCAGCGGTACTACGAGCGCCTAGGGGCGCTTCCTCCTCACCACCAGGCGAGGGCGTTACACTGCCCCCACCTGAAGCGTCTGGCGTCTCGCTGACGTCGAACACCCCCCTCAGGCTGTACTCGTATTCGGCAAACTGCTGCGGAACCCTGCGCGAGCGGCCGCTGCACCGCGGTGACGGCTGGCGATCCACGGACGCCCCACTATCGGCCGGCTCCGGCCCCGGCTGCTCCTCTGGAGCCTCCCCACACGGCTCCTCCTCCCGGGCCCGGTAGGGGGCCAGGCGGTCTCGGTGCAGGACCACCACTCTCCCCTGTGTTCGCAACCGGACACGGTAGCAGACCTCGCCCACCACCCAGAGTACCTCAGCGGGCCCCTCCCACGACGGCGCCAGCTTAGGACTGAGGCCTTTGCGGCGCCGCGGGTTGTACACCCAAACCGAGTCCCCGGGCTGGAAGGCAGGCCCCCTGCAGCGCAGGTCGTAGTACAGCTTCTGCCGGACCCCCGCCTGTGTCAGGTGGGTCCGTGCAAAGCTGTGCACCCGCTGCATCCGCTGCCGCAGGTCCCACTCGTAGTCCGGTCCAGCCGGCGGTGCCGACCCGTCTCCGGGCGGCGGGCCGAAGACCAGGTCCACCGGTGTTCGCATTTCCCGGCCCAGCATGAGCGAGGCCGGGGTGCACCCGGTGGATTCCTGGACCGCGGTCCGATACGCCCAGAGCGCAAGGGGGAGGTGGCGGTCCCAGTCCCGTTGGTGCCGGGACACCAGGGTGGCCAGCTGGGTGGCGAGCGTCCGATTAAACCGCTCTACCAACCCGTCGCTCTGGGGATGCAGCGGGGTGGTCCGCGTCTTAGTAATCCCCAGGCGCTGGCACACTCTGGCGAAGACCTGGGACTCGAAGTTACGCCCCTGGTCACTGTGTAACTCCTCCGGCACCCCCAGCCTGGCAAACATCCCCTCCAGCAGTGCATCGGCCACTGTGGGGGCACTCTGGTCTGGGAGGGCGTAGGCCTCCGGCCACTTCGTAAAGTAATCCATGGCCACCAAGACGTAGCGGTTCCCGGCCTCGGTGCGCGGAAACGGGCCCAAAACGTCCACTCCCACCCGCTCCATAGGAGCCCCCACCTGGTGTTGTTGGAGGGGGGCCCGAGAGCGCTCGGGGGGACCCTTCTGCGCCACGCACACCGCACACGTTCGGCAGTACCGCTCCACGTCCCGGTGGCAAAGACCCCAATAAAAATGGCCTCGGAGACGCTGCAGGGTTTTTTTACCGCCGAAGTGCCCCACACCCGGCTGGCCGTGCACCGCTCGGAGCACCGCCCCGCGGAGCGACCGAGGCACCACCAGCTGCCACCGTACCTCGCCACTGGAGGGTACCCGCCACCCCCGGCGCAGCACCCCGTCCTTTACCTCCAAGGCCTCCCACAGGGCGCAGAGGGCCTTGACGGACTTCGGGTGCGGGGCGAGCTCCTCTCGCGTAAGCCGCACTCCTGCTGCCCTCTAGCGGAGCACCGGCCCCACGTCAGGATCAGCTGCCTGACGCTGCGCCAGGTCTGGCAGGCCCACCCCCAGCGGCCCCTCCCGGGCCGTGGCCGCGGCGCTCACCCCCGCCACGGCGCGGACAGCCTCCTCACGCTGCTCCCGCCGGGCGCAGTGATGGCAGTCCGCGGCCTCGCAGGGGCGCCGCGAGAGAGCGTCGGCATTGAGATGGCGAGACCCCGCACGGTGCACGACAGTGAAGTCGTACTCCTGCAGGATCTCTATCCATCGCGCCATCTGTCCCTCTGGCTCCTTAAAGTGGAGCAGCCAGGTGAGGGACGCATGGTCGGTCCTCAACCGGAACCGGGTCCCGAACAGGTACGGCCTGAAGTGGTGGACCGCCGCCATCACCGCCAGCAGCTCGCGACGGGTCACGCAGTAGTTCCGCTCAGGCCTAGTCAGAGCCCGACTATAGTAAGCCACTACGCGCTCCCCATCTGGCCCTTCCTGCGCCAACACCGCCCCCACCCCCGAGTCACTCGCGTCGGTGTCGAGAATATACGGCAACCGCGGGTTGGGGTAGGCCAGCACGGGGGCCCCCACCAGAGCTTCACGCAACCGGCCAAAGGCAGTCTCACAGCCCGAGTCCCAGTCAAAACGGCGGCCCTTGTCGGTGAGGCGGTGCAGCGGGGCAGCGATGCTGGCAAAGTCCCGGACGAACCTCCGATAGTACGAGGCCAACCCCAGAAAGCTGCGGAGCTCCGCGACGGTGCGTGGAGTCGGCCAGCCCCTCACTGCGGCGACCTTACCTGGGTCCGTAGCCACCCCTCGCGATCCAACAACATGTCCCAGGAAGGTCACCTCCCGCCGCAGGAGCTCGCACTTGCGGGGGTTGAGCCTCAGGCCAGCACGGCGGATGCAGGCCAGCACCGCCTGGAGGTTCGTCAAGGCCTGGTCGAAACTCCGTGCATGAACCAGCAGATCGTCCAGATACAACACACACTGGTTCCGCGGGACCGATGCCAGCACCCTCTCCATCAGCCTCTCGAACGTCGCCGGGGCATTGCACAGGCCAAAAGGCATGACAGTAAACTGCCAGAGGCCCTGGCCGATGGAAAAGGCCATCTTCGGGCGAGCATCGGGAGCAAGCGGTACCTGCCAGTAGCCGCAGCGGAGGTCCAAGGAGCTGAACCAGGTCGACCCGGTGATGTAGTCCAGGGCGTCATCTATCCTCGGCAGGGGGTAGGAATCTTTCCGGGTGACCTCGTTCAGCTTGCGGTAGTTGACGCAGAACCTCCACGAGCCGTCTTTTTTTTTAACCAGTACGGCTGGCGCCGACCACGGGCTCGCGGAGGGCTCAATCACCCCCGCTGCGGCCATCTCCCGGATCTTTTCCTCGGCGGCGGTCCGCTTGGCGTGAATCATGCGTCCCGGTGGGATGCGGATGGGCCGAGCGTCGCCGGTGTTGATCTCGTGTTGGACCAGGGCAGTGCGGGTGCAGTCCTCATCTCTCGCCGCAAAGAGGTCTTCGTTCTGGGCGAGTAGCTCCTGGAG
Source organism: Lepisosteus platostomus (assembly GCF_059453375.1). Taxonomy (NCBI): domain Eukaryota; kingdom Metazoa; phylum Chordata; class Actinopteri; order Semionotiformes; family Lepisosteidae; genus Lepisosteus; species Lepisosteus platostomus. The sequence goes on from NW_028291697.1 coordinate 101,924, forward strand.
CCGCTGCCGCTGGTCCTGATCGAGGCCCTCGCAGCTCCGCTGGTAGAGATCCTCAACGGCGCGCCTCGCTTCCACGCAACGCTCGGCCCCCGCCGCCGCTACCTTGTCTGGCCCCCCGGCCGACTCAGGAGCAGGATCCGGCACGCTCGCTCCCCGGCTCGCAGGCCTGGTCTGCCCCGGCGACTGACGCCGCCGCCGCCGCTGCCTCTTGTTCCCCCGGCTCCGGCAAGCCCGCGTCCCTCTGCCTTCGCCGGACCTGCCCTCCACCAGGTGCAGTCGCTCCCCCTGCCACACCAACTCCTGCCAGTCCAAGTTCAACCTGGCCCCCACTCGCTGCAGTAGGTCCAGCCCCAGAATGCAGTCCTCCTGGATGGGTGCAAGGTAGCAGGGGTGGCGCACCGTCGCTGCACCCAGACGGAAGGCAAGCACCCGTTTCCCCCGGACTGCAGCGAGCTGTCCCGTCACGGTCCTCAGCCGCAGGCTGGAGGCCTCCCATCCTGGGGGGTTGGTGCCCTCGGTGTCGGGGAGGACGCCCGGCCGAAGTAGGGTTACTGATGAACCGGTGTCGAGTAGGGCCAGGCAGGGTTGGTCCTCAATCCGGCAGTGGAGGTACAGGCCCCGGCTACAGCCGACTCGCCCCACGGTGGCGTGAGGGGCGCCGGTTTTTACAGCGCTCTCCGGAGCGGGGGTTGAGGTGTTCAAGGGCGGCCTTCCCCGCGCTGAGCCGCCCCGTTCCCGTTTCCCGACGCCGATCGGGGAGAGCGAGGTTCGGGTGCCCGGCAGAACCGGGCTCGGTGTCCTCTCTTCCCGCAGCGGTTGCAAATCAGCGTGCGGGGCTGGCTCCTCTTCCCCCTCGCTGGATTCCTCCGTCGCCGCCTCGGTCAGCCGGCAGGGCGCACTGCGTCTGCTGGCGCTGCCAGTCACCCCGAACACTACCTCAGCCCGTGTAGCAAGGGCCAAGGCCTGCTCCAGCGATGTTGGCGCGGCCAGCTGCACGTGGCGCCGCAGCTCCTCGGGCGAGATGGCCTTGAGAAAGGCCTGGAGAGCCATCTCCCGCTGCGCCTCCCGGGGGAAAGTTGGGTATCCTCGGCGGGCGAGGAACATGACATCCGCGGCGACCGGGCCCAGTCGCTCTCCTGGTCGGCGCCGCCGCAGGGCCAGCCTCTCCCGCATCAAGTCCGGCGCCTCCTCTACACCGAAGCGCAGCTGGAGGGCTGCTGCCAGCGCCGTGTAGTCGCCTCTGTCCTCCTCCGGGACGTCCAGGAGCACCTGGCAGGCCGCTCCTTCCAGCGCCGCCGCCAGGTGGCCTGCCATCTCCGCCCGGCTCCAGCCATTCGTCCAGGTTGCGAGCTGGAACTGCGCCTCATAGGTCTCCCAAGGCGCTTCACCATCGTAGCGACCTGGTCGCACCCGCGCCGATGGGTGTGGGAATCGCTGATCGGCTCCGGCAGGGAGGGCATCCTCTCTCCGGGGCGGCCGCCCCAATACTACTGGCGGGACCACTACTGGGTAGCCCTGGAAAGGGCTGTGGCCACCTGTCGCACCCAGGAGTTGCTCAGGCTCCCTATGTGCGACGCCGATGGGTTCTGCGTCTTTCAGCGTCAGCCGGCGCTTTACGGAATCGGGTAGTGTCTGCCACGAGTTGTTCATTCTGCCCGCTTCTGACACCAATGTAGCGCTTGCAGGTTCTTGTTCAGAACTAAAGAACAGTGGAGACGCGATTAACCAAGCACTGATTTTATTTAACAACCACACCAAAACCTAACACAGGATCTACACACACACATGAGGAGACTGACGAAAACGTACGCACATTTAGGGTGGTAATTACCTAACAACACACTCTACTTTTACAGGACTACACAGGGCACTAGAATTACTAGGACATTATTTACACAGGTAGGGTCAGCCGCTGGTCATCGTGCTGACCCTCAGACTCTTCCCGGCTACCACTCCCAGCATGCCCAGCGGTACTACGAGCGCCTAGGGGCGCTTCCTCCTCACCACCAGGCGAGGGCGTTAAAATATTTACTATATTTATTATACACGTGTAAATTAATTACTGCGAAAATAATTTACTTCGTACACTGTGCAGAGTGCCGTATACTCCTAGTGTTAGATGTGTTTTCGACGTTATATATGCATTTATTAATGTCGTCGATTTTACGGTTGCAATTCGACGTTGATTATACGTCGAGGCGACGTATATATACGTATAGCCGTATTTTCGCCGTGAATATACGTATATTCGACGAATCAATGCCCACAGCTTGGCATACAAGGGTTTTGCGGAGGGGTCTTGCCACCTGCCTGAAAAAAAAACAGTAAAATTTTTGAGTGCCTATAGAGTTTCTATTTTTATTTTCTTGAGAAAAGTTGATACCATTTCCTGGAAACCCCGTCCCCCATCAGTGCGCGGTGCCCGGGGAAAAATCTGTAGGGGGGCTTCTGAAATTCTGAGGGGGGGTGATATTTCGGTTGAAACGGAGCTGTACGGTGCAGCTACCCAAATGAAATCTCGCAGCTATGCCATTGATTAGTGCTTCATGATAGAAGATATCGACTAGCAATCTGGTATTTGCGATGAAGTTCAGTTTCACATTTTTCGTCACTCTCACTGGAGAGTATTGCCTGGAGCGAAAAGTACCATAAGCGTTCATTTTTGCAGCTACATGGACGTTCTGAATCGTTAAGAAAAAATGTTGTAAAACCAACAGAAAGCACAGACTGCTATAACTAGTCCTAGTTATATAACGATTTTAAGTATAATGATAAACTACTGCAAGGAATCGGTCCACCTGAGCAAACAGGATCGTAATGTTGACACTCAATAACGACACTGATATGTGCAGTTCCTGGACGGATAGCCCTCCTGCCCATCAAACAGACTGAGTGACTGTTCGTGTCATTTAGTGTTGTCTGACCATTGACAAAGTACAACTATTTTTTCAGGGCGCAAATTAAGTTATTTAATAACGTGGATTAAATAACTGGATGGCGTGGATTTTTGTCTTAAAGGAAACAGAAGTAGGAGATATATATATGTAGTTCAGGTGGGTAGCTGCGTCAGCATGCGTAGGCTGCAAAGGAACAAGTAATAGGTTTATTCCATGCTGAAAAAAAGAAGAAAGAGAACACAACGTTTCGGCCGTGGAGCCTTCTTCAGGTGTGAGAGAGACAGGGCAGTAGGCAAAGGTAAAGTAGCTGGAGAACAAAGGTTGGGAGGGAGGAGGAGTGAGAGGCGGGAGCAGGGGACAGAAAGAGAGGCCAATCAAGAGGTGTGAAGTCAGAATGGGTGCAGAGAGGTGTGAAATGAAACTTCCAATGAATGGAGAAAATTTAAAAGAACAGTAATCTGTCGTTAAGGGAAGGGAGAATGTGTGATCCTAACTGCAGAATAATTTTAGTTTCGGTGGTCTTTCTGATGTATGAGTTCGGAAAACCGTCTTTGAGAACACAGACGGAGAGATTAGTGTGGTCGTGGCCGTCAGAGGTGAAATGAGAAACAATGGGCTTGGAGAGATCTTTGTATGTTTTTGGTGTTTTCCTTGTTTGTGAAATACATATACACACGCACGACACTAACATAAACACACCTCATAATAAAAGAGCAAAGCATTAAGTAGCAGGATTTAAAGGACGTTGAGACCCGAGAATCGCCCTGATTGAGCTCAGTGTGTAAGTCCACCCTGGAGCAAAAGCAGCGATGCTGGCATTCTGGGCATGGTGAATTACTGATCAAGAAAGGGGGTTTTCGAGGTCTCGTTCCTTACCTGTGAACAGTGTGGTGTAAGTCCTCTCTAAAGTCTCTGAGAGGCATTTAGATCTGGAGGTAACAGACGCCCTTGGCTGAATGAGTGCAGGAATGCACAGGTTTTTCAAGTGAAAGCATCCCCTTACTGTATGAGCTGTTACCTCACACACGACAAAAGTAAAAGAGACCGAACATGTGTACTAACTGATGGTTTGAGAAAGTGGTGGAAGGGTCCGTTTATATATCGGAAAAGTGTAAGTTGAAGGAAAAGAAGGAGAAAAATATGGGAAAAGCTGAGTTTGTCAGAGGGAGTCTGGGGCGAAGACACCTGTAAAATAAGCATATGCGTATTGATTGGCAAAAGCACAAGCATGTAGCTCCCACCCTGGTGCACGGCCGGCACCAGTGGTGGAAGATACATGAGAAAAAAAAGAAATTGGGATGTGACTTCTTAAGTGTGTTTACGGGGAAAACAAAAACCCGGAAGAAAAGATACTTTACTCGCTACGAAAGAGTATAAACAAAAGCGAAAAGAGGCAGTGCAGGAGAATCAGAAACTAAAAGAAGAATTAATTCCTGGTCGCACTGCACTAGTTAATGTGTTATATCCTGCTCTCCCATAGGGGAACAGACAGGCAGGAAATGAAAATAATTGGGATCAATTCCCACAGTGACCATATGGAGACGGGGGGTCTGGGTGGGATGACACCTGGTACGAGTGTGATAGAGACAGAACAGGAACTCCCTTCTTAAACAGAGGGTGCCTGCAGACCTGTACTCTCACCCTAAGTGGGAGAGGGCCTGATGTAGCGGGGGCTGGCGCTGTTGATGACAGCGTCACTCTAAGTGTCTCGCACCCCATCGAGGGGGTCCGTACTCGCACCTACCTTCCCTGATTCCCCCATACGATCAAATCCAAAACCGGAAGATATTGACTGGTGGGCTAAAGTACCGCACCCAAAATTAGGAATGCAGCGAACCTGGAGTGCACTTCAGGAATTAAAAGGATTCATGTAGAAGTAAAACAAGAATACAGCACATTGTAGTACGAAGAGAAAAATATATTCTCGATGTGTATGTGTGTTTTATGAATTTGTGTGCCGGCATGTATGTGTGTAACTGTGAGTTTTTGTATACTAAATGACGGTGTGAGTGTGTTTAGCCAGCGGGACTGGCTAGAGACGTAACTAAAGAGACTTGATGAAAATCAACTTAAGGAGATTGGAAAATATAAGAGCGTCTGAAACGTATAAGTACAGTACAGGTGGACGTAAAAGTAGTTAGATAAACAGTGTTTGTATTTTTATACAATTAGTTGCAATAGTGAAAACAATTTGGGTTTATTCGAATGTCTCAGACATGCTGAAACGCTGTAGGTTTAGAATCGAGACTGGGGAGAATAACGTCTTGTGAGAAGATCTGTTTACCTAACGATTAGATCCTGTAAATCCCTTGTAGCCTACCTAAGTCTGTCCCAGTCCAGTGGATTAAAATGTACTGTTAATGGAGTGTTGGTTTCTCTGTTAGGGGATACTGGAGCACTACTGTCATGCTTGTTTCACTCCTCTGTTCAACAGTGTGCTATAGAGTAATGTATATGGGGAGATGGCAGGAGGCCACAGGAGTATTGGGGCACCAAGTTTTACTTGCTGAGTACCAGATTTTAATGGGTGGTTTTATCCCAGATCTATTGGGTTGGAATATTATGCATTACAAAGAATGACTATCCAGAACAGGGTATCACGTGGCTTCAACTGACTGTGATCACTCAGTATGTTGATGGTATTCTGAGTGCTTCCCCTGACGAGGAAACCCACAAGTCTGAGTTGCTTCAGCTTTAGAGTGTCTAATATTAAGCAGTTATGATAAGGCCCTTTTGTGTCGAGCATTGTGTGATTTTAACAGGGCCAGGGTGCAATATTTTTACGGGGTGAGCACAACTTTTAACAGATCTGCTTAAGGGGGGAGTGCAGTACAAGGACAAGATTGCCTTGGTACCAGCAGCAAAAGCCGCCTGTAATAATTTGAAACAAGCTCTCTTACAGGTGCTGAGACTGGGGTTTCCTCAGATGGATCAACCATTCTTTGTATGTAAGTGTGGACAAAGGGTTCTGGGCAGCTGTGCTGACGCAGGAGCATGGAGGTAGGCACTATTATACCATTCGATACTGTAGCCAAAGGGTGGGGGACGGTGAAAATTGAAGAAAATGTAATACTGTTTACTGATGGGTCCTCTCTGATGCATGAGGGAGAACAGAGAACAGGCTGAGCCGTTACAACAGAATTCGAGGTGCTAACAATCGGAAAATGCCCCTCCACTGCCTCAGCACAGCAAGCCAGTTAAGAGCACTGATGGAAGATTGTAAAAAGAAAGATGTTAAAAGGTTACTGTATATGTATATAATGTATGTATTTGTTGCATGTAGGCCACAATTCTGGATGGCTATGGAGAAATAAGATTCTCTCACAACGGCAGGGACTCCAGTTAAGAATACTGGGCTTGTCTCTGAACTGATTTGTAGTTTTACAGCTGCCGACAGAAGCAGCTTGAGTAAGGTGTCAATAACACAATAAATAAAGAATTCCAGTAACTCAAGGTAACAACCATGCAGATGCAGATGCCAGACGAGCGGCACTGGGAGGGCGGGAGTCTGAGACCCCTGTGAAACCTCTACTGGGGAAAAGGGAGAATTCAGGTTGAGGCCTTTAATAGATGTTTAATAGTGGTTAGAACAAATGTGTAAAGAATGTGGGGTTGTATGATGATGTGATGTGGGCTGGCACATACCCAAGTGTATGATAAAGATGATCCCGTGGTACGGACTGCCCTGCCCCTTGGATACTGATCTAGGGGCAGACTACACTGGGAAGGTGTGCCAGGCTGTAATTGCCTCACTAGGGGTAAGTTGGAAGTCACATTGCCCCCATCACCCACAGTCTGAAAGACCAACTAAGGAAATATCAACTGAAGGGACACCGTGGGTAGATGCTCTACCTGCAGTCCTGTGCACCCCCAACATTCTTCTTTGCGCATCTGTGAAAGGTAAACTCTTGAGCAAACTCTGAACCAGCTCTAAGGAAACTAATCTGATTAGACGTTACTTTGACTCATCTTTTTACTCTCAGTGCTGGATTGCTCAAACTCCAGCTAGGGTTAGGTTTAACATTCCCACGCTACTTAGACACTTTGTTTACGCTCAGTGCTGGATTTTGGGAACTTCAGGACGAGTGGGAATTTTCTCCTATCTGTCAATTCTGTTTTGTTTTGGAGACTCTTGGCTGCCTATATTGTACAGTGCAGCGTGAAGGAAACATTTTCCAAAACTGTGTCAGCTCAAAAGTTGTAAGAAAACCTCTCCAGCTGCTTTACCTCTCTTCATTTTTGTCATTTAATGTGACAATCGATGTATAACTGGAGCCTCACATATGCAAATGGTGAGGCTCCAGTTCGACACCACTTTACAGTATATGACAAAAGCATGGCAGACTGTGCCGGACCAGCTGGTAACTTCCGCTTATTTTGACCATATTAAACATTGGAAATCTTCCCACTTGCATTTGTGACACTTGATTTTGGCTCCACCTAAGACACTCTTAAATCTTCAAACACTTTTCTCTTCTCCCGCAACACTCTTGTCTGTCGGCACTGTGTGGCAGCGTTGCAGGACAACCCATCTCACCACGGAAAGGAACCTAACAGCTTTGGTAAGAGAGGAGGAAAGGACATGGCCCGTACGGGGCTCGAACCCGTGACCTTGGCGTTATTAGCACCACACTCTAACCAACTGAGCTAACCGGCCTCGTGACAGTGCCCCTCTCTGTGCTGCAAAAAATCAAACTCAGGGAATTTCTTTTGTCCTCCTTTGAATAGAAAGCCGTGTAATTCAGTGTACGGGCTTTCTCATGCAGTTTCATGGTTTCACAGCATTATTCAGCTGATTTTAAATGTACCTAAAGGAGAAACATTATTGAAGACCATCAATTACCAAGAGCTTTTGTCAAAGGTTTTGGTGGTCATTTTTAATGACCACAGAGCACTATGACCTCAGTTTTACATCTCATCCAAAAGACAGCGCCCTTTTACAACACAGCTTCTCCGTCACTATATTGGGAGATTGGGACCCGCACAGACCTCAGGGTGAGCGCCTCCCCGCTGGCCCCATTAACACCACTTTCAGCTGGAAGCTTTGTTTTTCCCTGTAGCTCACCCTCATCCAGGTACTGACCTGGCTCACACCTGCTTAGCTTCAGTGGGTTTTCAGTTGCGAGTTGCAAAAGTTGGGATGCAAGTGATGGAGCCGTTCGCTGCAAAAGCCACTGCATTGGCCAGGAATCGAAACCAAGCCTCCTGCGTGGCAGGTGAGAGTTCTAACAATGAACCACCAATGCTCAATGCCTGTACCTTCAAAAAAGACGCTTTTTTGGTGCTGTGTGCAAAAAGCGTCGACATCTACTTCCAGCTGCAAAATGCCATCCGCGGACGCTGTGAATTTATTTATTTAGACACCGCTCAGAATCCCCTGTAAGATTCTCCTTCAATTCCGTTTTGCAGTGCTTTAGCTCTTTCAAAAGGCTTCGCTTTGCTAGTCACAATCCAAGGCTTGTGACAGCATTTGAAAACACTTGCCACTGCGTTGGCCGGGAATCGAACCCGGGTCAACTGCTTGGAAGGTAGCTATGCTCACCACTATACCACCAACACATGCCCGGGGGAACCCTCCAGGACACCACCAGAGAATGCTCACGATTTCAGAAGCTGTCTCCGGGACGTGCTGATTCCACACATCCTGAATAAATCATGTTATTGTTAGTTGCTGTAGCTAGACGTTCAAATGAGTTTCATGGCCAGATGGACTGTTTCCTCAAGTGGTATAGTATTGCAGTAAGACAGCACGATGCCTGCAAGACTATGTCACGCTAAACGCCACAGATTGTGTTTGTCCGTTCGTGTCAGTCGTCCTGCAGCCACGGGAAGTGGGACACAAACATGCTGCAATGCTTTCAAGACATTAGGATTTGTTTGTGCAACATCCGAGAAGAGTACTTGTGGCTTGAATGTGACTGAGCAAGGTGTTTAAAGACAGAGACTGAAAACTGTTAAAGGATGAGTCAAAGTAACGTCTAATCGGATTAGTTTCCTTAGAGCTGGTTCAGAGTTTGCTCAAGAGTTTACCTTTCACAGATGCGCAAAGAAGAATGTTGGGGGTGCACGCTTCAAGGCGCCTTACAGCTGTAGGGAGTGATTTCAGACGATTCGTGGCGTGTGCTCATTCCCATATACCGTACGCCCCGGGGTGCAGTGCTAGGATGACGTACAATACTGCTTGGACACGTAACGGCGTTATATGCAAGTGCGGGACGTGAGGGTTTTGCGTTTGTTCGTTTTGTTTTGCTCTGCTTTGCTTTGTTTTGCTTTCCATCGCGTTGGTAAGAGCGTAAATAAAAAGGCGATTCCTGTGTCGACCACTAATGTAAGAGCTATTTCAAGTGCGCCGTGGTGCGGCTTTTCAAATGCTTAACAGGATGATTTTGCATGCACGCGTGCTTTCATGCAGTCGTGTGTGCAACCATGTCTGCTTACGTGCAAACGGGCGTGGTTTCATGTATGCAAAAAACTTTCCTGGGCTCTTCTGAAGCACATAAAATTATTTGGAGATATACATTTCTCTTATTTCCCTCTTAGGCTCTAGAATTGATAACTTTTTTTTCATTTTTGGCATTTTTCATCATTTTCCAGAAAGTGGTTGCAAGCCCGATATCATGCGAAGAAACTTCAGGATTCGGGGATCAGTCAATGGATTTTCTTCAAAGTTGGATTTTTGCACTCTGTGGACACAGAGATGTTGTTCTATAATGGTTTTTTTTTTCAAATTTAAAAATATCATTTTTTCATGGAGCTTTGAATGGGATGGATTCACCCTCCTTTAGCTAGGACAGAGCTCCAGGAGCCTGGGTAGGATTCTAGCTTTCTCCCCTTGCAGGCACCTGGCACAGAAGACAATATTTTTTTCCTTAAAATCTTTTTTTTTGTGTTCCTTGTTGTTCCAAACTTAATTTTAATCACTTTTAATTAGAGATTTTATTAAAAATAGTGCAATAAATGACTAATTTCACAAAAATTAATGTAATATAAAACGGATGTTTTCAACTTTATTGTAGTGTTTTAGAAACTAATATGTCTTCAAAAATGGTTGTTTTTCACTCCTATGAATGAAAACTGTTGTTATATGATGTTTGTTTTTTTCAAATTTTAAATGATCATTTTTTCATGGAGCTTTGAAGGGGATGGATTCACCCTCCTTTAGCCAGGACAGAGCTCCAGGAGCCTGGGTAGGATTCTAGCTTTCTCCCCTTGCAGGCACCTGGCACAGAAGACATCATTTTTTTCCTCTTGCTCAGGGCCGCTGGAATGCAGGTAGATTCTTTTCAACATGCTTTTACATAATATGTTGTAACAATGATTTCAAAAAGAAACTACAGAAGCCTTACAGATTAAAAATATCTCACCTTGTGCTCATTTCCCTCTATTCCCCGTGTTGCAGTGGTGGGATGACGTAAATTACTGCTTCGACACGTAACGGCATTATAATCAAGTGCAAGAGCTGAGGGCTTTAGTTTTGTTTCGTTTTCCATGGCGTTCGTAAGCGCGCAAATCAAAGGCAATTCCTGCGTCTAACACGAATGTAAATGCTTTTGAAAGTGCAGTGTGGTGCATTTGTGGTTTGTTGATGTTTTTTCTGTCTGCCAAAGTTGCATTTTGACATCCGGACGGGGAGACTTTATCATTTGAACGTGAAGCCAGCCTTAAACCCTCTGAGGCGTGTCTGTCTGCCGGCACGTATTTTGTGAAAGGTATTTTTTTTTTTAACGGAGAGCGACTTTGAAAACGTTTCCGCAGCCACCTCGCACTCCGTGTTAGATTATAGGAGGAATGCGGCAGCGGCGAGCTCGCTGTAGTCGTGGCCGAGTGGTTAAGGCGATGGACTCGAAATCCATTGGGGACTCCCCGCGCAGGTTCGAATCCTGCCGACTACGGCGTCTGCCGCACGTCGCTTTGTGCCTGCGCTGAAAAGGTGTAGTGCCGCTTCTCCTTTCCTCGTGCTATAAAAACGCTAAATCGCTTGTCCCCGCTGCCATGGAAATCAATTCTTCAGGTAACCACACACTTTGTGTTCGCACCTCTGGTGCTCTACTTATGCCTTTGAAAACCTAATGAATAAAGCTGAAAGAATCGACACAATATGTAGGTGCTCGTAAAGCACGCAGTAAAGAACTGTTAACAGCAAGGGTTTCAGTGGGTTAACTGAGGAGAAGGCGTGATCGCTAATTGTTGACTTTGTATTTGGTGTTAGAAACACTCTTACTGTGCATGACGTGCAACAAATGTAGCCACAGAAATTGCATCACGCTTTCATGTATGCTATTGCAGACACCAACGTTGCCTAGATAGAAAACCGAAATAGCCGTGGGTTTGCTTGCTGGTCTGAAGGATCTCTCTTCGAATCTCTATCATTTGTCAATGGAAGTAAAAGGCGCTGCAATCTCATACGTTCAGAATCAAACTCGCAGCTGTTGTTCGACTTTATTTCTTGACTAATTACAACTGAGTGTTGCATGAGCAGTTACGTAAACTTGTCTGGTATATTTGAACACAGATGCCGTTCTTCAATTAAAACTAAGTACATTGTCAGGGACATTCAGTTCTATAAAAACAAGAGACAGACAAGAGAATATTTCTACCTTTCATGTGGAGTACGTGTTGACTTACTGATCGGAATAATTGAAAAGTTCGGGTCATAGCCGATGCAGTGCGTGCTAATTAGAACAACAGCAACGCTGAGCTCTCAGCACCGTACTGAGCCCAGGTGTTTTTCTAAAGCTGTCAGGTGCAGTTCATTTACAGTACGCCCCGTGTCTCAACGGTAGGACGGAGTCAAATACTGCCTCGACACGCAACAGCATTATAATAAACCGCAGGACTTGAGGGCTGTTCTCTTTGAATGTTCCAAGGCATTCGTAAGAGCGTAGGTCAAGGGCCATTCGTGCATCTCCTGTAACTCGAGTAAAAATGCTATTCAAAGTGCAGTGACTGAAATCGTCGTCCACATGTCTCCGTTGTTGATTTATTTCTGTCTAAGAAAGTTCTATTTTCATGTCCGAACGGGGAGACTTTATCATTCCAACTTGAAGCCACCCTTAAGTACTCTGAGGTGTGTGTCTGCTTACACGTATGGCGTAAAAGGTTTCTTAAACGGAGAGCGAACTTGAAAAAAGTTGCCGCCGCCGCCGCCTCGCACTCCCTGTTCGATTGTAGCAAGAAGCCAACAGCTGGCGTATTTACTGTAATCGTGGCCGAGTGGTTAAGGCAACAAATTCGAAATCTGTTTGGGTCTCCCTGCGCAGGTTCAAATTCTGCCGACTACGGTGCTCTCGTGCGTGCATGAAAAAGGACCAGCGCTGTTTTGTTTTCGCTGGGACCTTTAACACTCTAAATCGCCTAGACCCACTGCCTTGGAAATCGATTCTTCAGCACCCACGAGTGACGCTTTGCAGCTGGACGCAGATAACGATGCTTTTCTGCAACGAGCTTTCCAGCTGAATTTTCTCGGCAGCTCCATACTGAACCTGTTCTCCATTGCAACATAGCGGAGGCTCGTCACGTCTATAGCAAGGCTGTGTAGGACCGCATACGCCACAGTGACTTGTACACAGACCACATGAAAGGCAAGCAAAATACACTTTTAAAATTCCAAAGACTCACAAGGTCAGAGGAACAGCGATGACCTGAACAGATCTGTTACAGAAGTCTAGGTTGACCTTTTTAGAGCTGTAATTGCATTTTTGTTTAATAGAAGATCACATCTACTCGCATGTACCAGCACCTTACAGTTTATTGATGTTAATTCTATTTAAGTAATAAGATTGCTAACGATGTTTGACTTTAGCCGGTGTTTTTTAGAACAAATTGCTTACTCTTCTGTAAGGAATACGCAGTACGTGCCTTTGTCAGTCATTGCTCACCATACCTGTAACTTTCTTATCTAACTCACTTCCTCAAATGGTGAAGGTCCACAAACATAAATGAAAAAAAGCCTTGTTGTAGATGAGGTGCACAAAAAAGCAGCCCCTGATAGTGTATAACACATTTGTACTATTGCAGAGACACATGTAACATATATATATATTGTATATATATATGAAACAGAAATAGAAACAGAAACAGGAATCGCTTACTCACCTGGAGAATCTCTGTAGGAATATCTAGCATTTATCAATGGAAATAAAAGCTGCTTTAATACAGTGCATGTTCAAACTCAAACCCTCAGCTGCTGTTCTTGTTTGTTTTGGGACAAATTGCAACTGAGCATCGCATGAGCCGTTACGTACCCTTATCTGTTAGGGAATTTCAAGGGAGGAGTTAGGTCAGAATGGGTAGGCTGCAAAACAACAAGTAAAGATTTATTCCAAGATGAAACGTTGTGGCGATTTTCTTATCTTTTCAGCATGGACTAAACTTTTACGTGTTCCTTATATGCTATATATGTATATATTAGCACCAATGTCGTTCTTAAAAACTAACATGAAATTGTCAGGGACATTCAGCTATATACAAAGACGAGACAGACAAAGTAATAATTCTGTATTAACGTGGCCTACATATTGACGCAATGATCGAACTAACTGACATGTTCTGATTCAGATCTCCTGCAGTTCATGCCAATTAGAACAATAGCAATGCTGAGTCCTCCCCACCCTACTGAGCACAAATTCAGCTGCTCTCCAGTTCTGTTCTGCATGTTTTTTCATTGCAATTGAGCTTGGAGCTGGAGATGATCTCCATACAGTTCTGTGTTAACTAGCCCGCACTTGCGTGCTAATTTACGGGTTGTGGCAAATGCTTTTCTATAGTTCATATACATGACGGCAACCTGTTACCGAGGAACCTGAGAGGTTTAAAAGCCTCACGAGCCAGGCAGGACTCAGACCTACAATCTTCTGATCCAAAGTCAGGCGCGTTATCCATTACGCCACTGGCCCATAGAACATGCGCTTGCACTCCACCACAGAGAGCTCTACACTGCTACTAGTAGTACACTTCCCCATCTAAATTTTCACAGCAAGAAACTTGTGTTTCCTACTATTTTTATCAGGTTTAAAATGTCATCTCCTTAAAACAAAAAAAGTGTTGATGTGTCGTGCTGAAATTCCGATTGATTTTGAATTCAAAGAAAAAAGGTTTTCTTCCAAAACACCATGAAATTGTCACATCTTGCAGACAATAGGTGTATTCCATGTTGAAAAGAGAAGAAAGAAAACCATGGAGCCTTTTACAGGTGTGAGGCTTCTTCAGGTGTGAGAAGACCTCACAGCTGAAACGCTGTGTTTCCGTTCTTCTCTTTTCAGCATGCAATAAACCTATTACTTGTTCCTTTGCAGCCGAGGCATGCTGACGTAGCTACCCAGCTGAACATCTTGCAGACTCTACAGTACTTCTCTCCTGTAGAAGTAAAGCAGGGCTTGCTGGGTGAGCTTTTGCTCCGGTAAATTAGGTCACGTGTCATGTTAAATCACTTCTTCTAAACACAACATTTGCTGGTGCTAGCTTTCCCCATGAAAAGAGACATTTCCCTTACAGTACATGACATATCGTTTTTATTCTATCAATAAATATAGAAATTAAACAAAAGAAAAAATGGTGTCGCCAAAGAATGCACAGCTCTGTCGCCTTGGGGAGGTGTCAAGGGCATTGAGCTCCTTGGACATGAAAAGTGCCCGATAAATGCCATTTCTCATCATTTCTCTTGGCGTCAGTTCTGCTATTAAATGGGAAAGAGGCAACGGGCTCAGAGATTATGTTAAGTGCACACCGAGCGCAGATGTGTCCAAGTGTCTGTAAAAGTGCGGTGCTCCCTAGTGGCTTAAAGTGCCTGCCTAGTAAGCAGGCGATCCTGGGTCTGAATACCAGCTGTGCCTCTCTCCGTGTCTTGTTGTGCCAAATGTATCATTTCAGACAAACATGTACAGCTTTGTTCAGTTTAATGCAAGAATTCATTTCCTTTCTGGAATAACTTGTTTTTGAAGAAATCCATACATTTTGTGAAAGATGAAATCCATTTCTTGGTTGTCAGTGAAAAATTATTGCTGGCTACGAGAAGCGCAAACGATTGTTTTCTTTGACCATAAACCTGCAAATGTAGGGAGCACAAAAGACCGTCAGACTCTGTGGTGCAATCGGTTAGTGCATTTGGCTGTTAACTGAACAGTTGGTGGTTCAAGCCCCTCCAGTATGCGTGTCTCAGTTTTTCCAATGTAAACATCATCACCATCGCTAAAGAAGATGGCGCAGAAGGCTCCACAGCCGAAACGTTGTGCTTCTTTTCTTCTCTTTTCAGCATGGAGTAAACCTTTGCTTTATCCTTTGCAGCCTAAGCATGCTGACGCAGCTACCTTTCTCTTAACGCGCCTCAATCATTATTCACCAAAACGATCAGCAGAATAAGTCGCCTTTGTGGTGATGTCACTCCTCTGCTTCACAAATGTCCTTAGTGACGGGCCATTTCTTTCTGCCATTTTTCCGGAGCGGTTATTGATTGCTCCATCATTTCCCTCTTACTTTCCATCACTAGATTGAAAAAAAAAACAGAAACAGGCTGACAGGACGACAATCAAATTGCAAAAACTCATCAAAGCACTCGATAGAGTATTTGAATCCACAAGTAGCTACGAGCAACTTTGTCCTGGCTTGCATGAAAGTCGGAAAATGTCAAAAAGAAAAAGATGGTGGCTTTTTCATATTCGTTCTTTTATTTTTAGTTCGTTGCTTCTTCTGTCCATTGTCCTCCTGCCTGGCTCTTGACCTGTTTGAACGCACACAGTAGACTTTCATGCAGGGGATTTGTCCTGAGCCTCTGTGAAAGACCCACCCACCCCCATAAATAACTGCTCTAGAAACACATGAATGCAAAACTAAACCACAGCTTAAAGAGGAGCTTGTCATGACCGCCAGGCAGTTAAGACCAACTCTTAAGCGATCTAATCAGCACCAGCAGTGGGTGATTATTAACAAACGCCGCCGCACGAGTTAACCCACCTGCACACACTCCACCGTGCGGTACGCAGTGCTATTTTTACCATCTTTACCTGCTTCCCGCTGGTATTGAGTCTACTCCTTGAGAGCTCTACCTGGCGTTTTTTCCATTACCTCGTTTATTCTGGATATTGGACTCCCCTTCTGCCTTTTTGACTTTGGACCTCGCCTCTCACCTCGGACTGTTTGCCACCAGTGTTCTCCCTGGATTACGACTTACCTTACGCCTCTTGACAACGAAACAAAGCAAAGCAGAGCAAAACAAAACGAACAAACGAAAACCCTCACGTCCCGCACTTGCATATAACGCCGTTACGTGCCCAAGCGGTATTGTACGTCATCCTAGCACTGCACCCCGGGGCGTATGGTATATGGGAACGAGCACACACCACAAATCGTCTCGAATCACTCCCTACAGCTGTAAGGCACCTTGAAGCGTGCGCCCCCAACATTCTTCTTTGCGCATCTGTGAAAGGTAAACTCTTGAGCAAACTCTGAACCAGCTCTAAGGAAACTAATCCGATTAGACGTTACTTTGACTCATCCTTTAAGGGACCCTTGTTAATTGGAGAATCCAATGATTTCGAATGAATTCTGTATGCGTTAAAAGACAGCTATACACAGAAAACATGCAGGACACTTCTCATGATGTTTCCCGAGCCGAAACACAGTGCGTTTTTCCAAGCCATCTGACAAAGCCCGCCCACTGAAAACTGCAGCAGATCGTGTAAAGACGTTCAACTTTGTAACTACTGCACGCACACACAGGAAGCAGAATAAATTCCTCTTTTCAAACTGTCAAAGGTTTGCTTTGCGAACACTGCAGGACATCGCACAATCGCTTTTGAACGGGGATAAACGATTTCTTATGGGGCGCAGTAAGTACAGACGTTTAAAAAGCTCCACTCATGCCGACGATGCAGCATGAAGAAGCGCAACCCAACGTTTGACAGACAAAAGCCGGGCGCCGCTACGAGCAATATGAAATCAAACTGACAGCACACGGCGTTTCGCGCTGACACAAAAGTAATCTCGACAGACGCTGTTCTCTGCATAACGCTGAAAGAGCTAAAGAGCGTTTCTGTTGAGACGTAACAAGCTCGTTTCTTTCTACCATGATGTCACCATGACAAAATCTGTCTTTAAACACCTTGCTCAGTTTCTGACGAGACTGTCAAAAATTGCTTTCGCCGATTCTATTGCAAACCGGTGGAAGCGGGGTATTGGGAAAAGTTTTCAACTAGCAATAATCGCGCCTCGGCTAAACCTCACAGGCTCCGATACTGCCACTGCGCAAAGCTGACGGTTGCCAGGCAACCGCGGGGATCCTATGGAAATCGTTATCAATCGTCTCATGGCATGTCGTTGCTGTAACGCTTCATATTTGTCGTCTTCTTCTTCTAGCTTGAGGTTTTGAAGAATTTCATGACAGACAAGGGCTCCGTCGGGAACAAAGGGCGTTGTGAGAAAACCGTTGCTTATTTTCAGCAGCAGAAATACAACCCTTTAAATACAAGATGAGAGAACAATGACGAAGGGCATGCCGGGAGGAACTCATGCACTACAGAGGAAAGGGGGCGGGCATGTACAGTTCACATTCAAGCCACAAGTACTCTTCTCGGATGTTGCACAAACAAATCCTACCGTCTTGAAAGCATTGCAGCATGTTTGTGTCCCACTTCCCGTGGCTGCAGGACGACTGACACGAACGGACAAACACAATCTGTGGCGTTTAGCGTGACATAGTCTTGCAGGCATCGTGCTGTCTCACTGCAATACTATACCGCTGGAGGAAACAGTCCATCTGACCATGAAACTCATTTGAACGTCTAGCTACAGCAACTAACAATATCATGATTTATTCAGGATGTGTGGAATCAGCACGTCCCGGAGACAGCTTCCGAAATCGTGAGCATTCTCTGGTGTCGAACTGTGTGTCGAACTGGAGCCTCACTATTTGCATATGTGAGGCTCCAGTTATACATCGAGTGTTACATTAAATGACAAAAATGAAGAGAGTTAAAGCAGCTGGAGAGGTTTTCTTACAACTTTTGAGCTGACACAGTTTTGGAAAATGTTTCCTTCACGCTGCACTGTACCACATAGGCAGCCAAGAGTCTCCAAAACAAAACAGAATGGACAGATAGGAGAAAATTCCCAGTCGTCCTGAAGCTCCCAAAATCCAGCACTGAGCGTAAACAAAGTGTCTAAGTAGCATTGGAATGCTAACCCTAACCCTAGCTGGAGTTTGAGCAATCCAGCACTGAACGTAAAAAGATGAGTCAAAGTAAAGTCTAATCGGATTAGTTTCCTTAGAGCTGGTTCAAAGTTTGCTCAAGAGTTTACCTTTCACAGATGCGCAAAGAAGAATGTTGGGGGTGCACGCTTCAAGGCGCCTTACAGCTGTAGGGAGTGATTCGAGACGATTCGTGGCGTGTGCTCTTTCCCATATACCGTACGCCCCGGGGTGCAGTGCTAGGATGACGTACAATACCGCTTGGGCACGTAACGGCGTTATATGCAAGTGCGGGACGTGAGGGTTTTCGTTTGTTCGTTTTGTTTTTCTCTGTTCTGCTTTGCTTTGTTTTGCTTTCCATCGCGTTGGTAAGAGCGTAAATAAAAAGGCGATTCCTGCGTCTACCACTAATGTAAGAGCTATTTCAAGTGCGGCGTGGTGCGGCTTTTCAAATGCTCAACAGGATGACTTCGCATGCACGCGTGCTTTCATGCAGTCGTGTGTGCAACCATGTCCTCTTACGTGCAAACGGGCGTGGTTTCATGTATGCAAAAAACTTTCCTGGGCTCTTCTGAAGCACATAAAATTATTTGGAGATATACCTTTGTCTTGTTTTCCTCTTAGGCTCTAGAATTGATAACTTTTTTTTCATTTTTGGCATTTTTCATCATTTTCCAGAAAGTGGTTGCAAGCCCGATATCATGCAAAGAAACTTCAGGATTCAGGGACCAGTCAATGGATTTTTTTCAAAGTTGGATTTTTGCACTCTGTGGACCAAGAGATGTTGTTCTATAATGTTTTTTTTTTCAAATTTAAAAATATCATTTTTTCATGGAGCTTTGAAGGGGATGGATTCACCCTCCTTTAGCCAGGAAAGAGCTCCAGGAGCCTGGGTAGGATTCTAGCTTTCTCCCCTTTCAGGCACCTGGCACAGAAGACATCATTTTTTTCCTTAAAATCTTTTTTTTTGTGTTTCTTGTTGTTCCAAACTTAATTTTAATCACTTTTAATTAGAGATTTTATTAAAAATAGTGCAAAAAATGACTAATTTCACAAAAAATAATGTAATATAAAACGGATGTTTTTAACTTTATTGTAGTGTTTTAGAAACTAATATGTCTTCAAAAATGGTTGTTTTTCACTCCTAGGAATGAAAGCTGTTGTTATATGATGTTTATTTTCAAATTTAGAAAAATCAAAGGATTCTAGCTTTCTCCCCTTGCAGGCTTCGGACACAGAGAACCTCATGGTTTTCCTAAAAATCATTTTTTTTATGTTCCCTGGTGTTCCAAACTTAGTTTTAATCAATTTTAATTTGTTATTATGTTAAAAACAGGGTAATAAATTTCTAATTGGACTATAAATAATGTCATATTGTGTGCTATAAAACTGATGTTTTCAACTCTATTCTAGAATCAACTAATAGAGAATTGAAATTATAAAAGGGCATAAGAAGACATTACCAACAACGACCACAAGATGGAGATATTGTCTAGAGATTACCAACAACGACCACAAGATGGAGATATTGTCCAAAGAGACAAGAAGGGCAAAGCCGCGATAAGGTAAAATCATTTTTGAAAGAGATTGCTGTCAGAATGCACATCCGTATCCCAGACAGAATCTCTAGTAAAATATGATCATTTGTGAAACAGGCAAATGAGTGTCTGCTACAATATGATTGCTACATATCTGCATTTGTTGGTTTTTAAGGAGTAAGAGTCCAGGGGGTTTAAACCTGCGATCCAGTGTGTTGAAGTATTTCACAAAACTACCCCTAGCACATCAGGAAATAAATCCTCATAATGATTATTGCCCTGGGCATGTACCAAAAAATTAGTGAGCATATATATATATATCACTGTGTTGAAGCTAGAGAGACAGAATACCTGCAAACACATCCTAAATACAGTGTTCCTGCACCTTTGATCTCATCCAGAATGTATCGTTTTTTGAAAGGGATTGCTGTCAGAATGCACAACTGAATCCCAAACAGAATCTCTAGTCAAATATGATCATTTGTGAAACAGGCAAATGAGACTCTCAGGTGCCCATTGCTCATTTTCAGAAACATTTATGCAATACTTTCACCATGCGTTGAGCAATAGGGATTAAAGATACCAGAGGTAAGGTTTAAAAGTGATTCTGAGGTGCAACACATCAGCGATACAGCTAGACATCTGAAATGCGGGGTTTGAGAGCCCTTCAGGGAACACCGTACCCTAAAGTCAGGGAGCTCAGAGGTGACTTGTTCGGCTTTCAAATCATCTCTCCGTGGAAGCGCTGAGATGCAGCTGTTTAAGGCTTAGAAGCAGCTGACTGTTTCACTACCTAGCTGATCACTGTCAGTCAGGGAGCTCAGAGGTGAAAAGCCTGTCTGAGAGACAATTCGCCATCGATCAGTTCAATATGTTCCGTACCAGCTCGGCGCACCTGAGATCATCCTGAGATAGCCGTGTAGCTCAGATGAGTGAGAGCGTGTGTGTGTGTACCACCGTGATTGGATGCCGGTCCTTCTCAGGTCACAGTAAACCTTCTGCTGCCTAACTTCCCTAATTTTGGGGATCCCTTTGAAAAAGCAAAGGAAAACAAAACTGGCTCTTCATCAGCGTGATCGACCTCATCTAGTGTGCCCCAGTGGCCTAATGGATAAGGCACTGGCCTCCTAAGCCAGGGATTGTGGGTTCAAGTCCCATCTGGGGTGCTCCTGTCCCATTTTGAGCATACAAATGTCCTTGCAATTTGCAAAGCTGCAACCCCACCTTACTCAGTGAGCGTCTCTGCTTTTCTCTCACATAGAGTTGGGAGAAAAACTTTTGTAAACAGCCCTTCGGAATGATGTGGATTTCTGCATGAATGGCTCCTAACATGTGATCTTATCTTTATCTAAGTCATAATAATTAATAAAGAGAGTCTGATTTAACAAACAACACACGCCCAACATTTGACATTGCTGTTTCTTTATTGACCAAATGGTTTAAACAATCAAGGTCATTGATGGAAAAAGTACGTGAACCCTTATATTAAGGAGCTAGTGGAACCTCCTTTATGACAAAAACCTCAACCCCCACTTTCTGTAGCGGCTGGTCAGACCTGAGCAGCGGTTAGGAGGTATTTTGGCCTATTCGTCTATGCAAAACTGTTTCAGTTCATGTATATTTTTGGGATGTCTTGCGCTGAACGGCCTGCTTCAGATCACGCCACAGCACTGCAATGGGATTGGGGTCAGGACTCTTACTTGGCCATCCCAAAATACGGAATTTCTTCTGTTTCAGCCACTCTGTTGTTGATGTACTCCTTTGTTTTTGTCATGTTGCATGACCCAGCGTCTTTCGAGTTTTAGATCACAGGCAGACACCCTGACATTCTGCTGTAGAATTTCCTGATACATCTTGGAATTCATCGGTCCCTCGATGATTGCAAGCCGTACAGCTTCCGCCATGCTTCCCAGGTGGGATGAGGTTTTGGAGTTGGTATGCAGTGTTTTGTTATCTCCAAACATAACGCTGTGCACATTTACCAACAAGTTCAACTTTTGTCACATCTGTCCACAGAACATTGTTCCAGGAGTTGCTGTGGGACATCCATGTGGTCTTTAGCAAACTTGAGAGGGGCAGTGGTGGTTTTTTTTGGGGGGAGAGCAGTGGTTTCCTCCGTGGTGACCTCGCATGATCACCACTCCTGTTCAGATTTCTTCTTATGGTGGACTCATGAACACAGACGTAAGACAAAGTCAACCACCTGTTCGCTAGATCCCATCCCCACTCAGCTAGTCAAAGATTCCCCTCAAAGGACTGGCAGGACCTATAATTAGTATGATGAATGCATCGCTTGCGTCAGGTGTTGTACCTGATCAATTTAAGGTAGCGGTTGTTAGACCGCTCCTTAAGAAGTCAAATTTGGATCCACAAGTTCTTAACAACTACAGGCCTGTCTCAAAGGTCCCATTTCAATCTAAAAGTCTTGAGAGAATAGTTGTTGCCCAACGTCAATCGTATCTGGATTCAAATAATATACTTGAGAAATTTCAGTCTGGTTTCTGAAACTGCATTAACAAGAGTCGTAAATGATATTCTCTTAGCTACTGATGCGGGGAATGCAACAGTGCTTGTGCTTCTAGATCTTAGAGCTGCCTTTGACACGGTTGACCTCTCTGTTTTGTTACACAGGCTTGAGTTTGAGGTTGGCTTATCTAGAACCGTCCTTCAGTGGTTTACATCACATTTTACTCATCGTTTTCATTATGTTCAAATATCTAATAATTGTACTGCTTCATCAATGTCACCAGTTCAATTTGGGGTACCAGAAGATCAGTGCTGGGACCAATATTGCTCTCTCTCTCTACATGCTGCTGCTAGGTAGGATAATATGAAAAAATAATATGAACTTTCATTCATATGCTGATGACACTCAAATAAACATTTTGTTTACACCAAACGACAACTCTTCTATTATCAGTTTAGTTAAATGCATTAAGGAAGGAAATACTTGGATGTGTGAAAACGTTTTGTTACTCAACTCTGAGAAAACTGAGGATCTGTTGATCGGAGGCAACAATACTGATAGGACTACTATAACTTCAGCACTTAACTCAGAGGATTTAAACATTTGCCTCATAAGAGACAGCACGTTACCTAGGCGGCATATTAGACACAAGGCTCTTAACAACTTGCATTGTTAAGTGCCTTGGGAAGCCCTTGTTGTGAAAGGCGCTATATAGAAATACATTGATTTGAACTGAATTGACAATGTAAAATGTTGTGTGTGTTGTTTGTTAAACAAGACTGTCTTTATTTATAAAAAAATAAAAGGAATTTGCTAGGAATGCAAACGTTAGGTTGCGCTTCTTCATGCTGCATCGTCGGCATGAGTGGAGCTTTTTAAACGTCTGTACTTACTGCGCCCCATAAGAAATCGTTTGTCCCCGTTCAAAAGCGATTGTGCGATGTCCTGCAGTGTTCGCAAAGCAAACCTTTGACAGTTTGAAAAGAGGAATTTATTCTGCTTCCTGTGCGTGCGTGCAGTAGTTACAAAGTTGAACGTCTTTACACGATCTGCTGCAGTTTTCAGTGGGCGGGCTTTGTCAGATGGCTTGGAAAAACGCACTGTGTTTCGGCTCGGGAAACATCATGAGAAGTGTCCTGCATGTTTTCTGTGTATAGCTGTCTTTTAACGCATACAGAATTCATTCGAAATCATTGGATTCTCCAATTAACAAGGGTCCCTTAAAGGATGAGTCAAAGTAACGTCTAATCAGATTAGTTTCCTTAGAGCTGGTTCAGAGTTTGCTCAAGAGTTTACCTTTCACAGATGCGCAAAGAAGAATGTTGGGGGCGCACGCTTCAAGGTGCCTTACAGCTGTAGGGAGTGATTCGAGACGATTCGTGGCGTGTGCTCGTTCCCATATACCATACGCCCCGGGGTGCAGTGCTAGGATGACGTACAATACCGCTTGGGCACGTAACGGCGTTATATGCAAGTGCGGGACGTGAGGGTTTTCGTTTGTTCATTTTGTTTTGCTCTGCTTTGCTTTGTTTCGTGGTCAAGAGGCGTAAGGTAAGTCGTAATCCAGGGAGAACACTGGTGGCAAACAGTCCGAGGTGAGAGGTGAGGTCCAAAGTCGAAAAGGCAGAAGGGGAGTCCAATATCCAGAATAAACGAGGTAATGGAAAAAACGCCAGGTAGAGCTCTCAAGGAGTAGACTCAATACCAGCGGGAAGCAGGTAAAGATGGTAAAAATAGCACTGCGTACCGCACGGTGGAGTGTGTGCAGGTGGGTTAACTCGTGCGGCGGCGTTTATTAATAATCACCCACTGCTGGTGCTGATTAGATCGCTTAAGAGTTGGTCTTAACTGCCTGGCGGTCATGACAAGCTCCTCTTTAAGCTGTGGTTTAGTTTTGCATTCATGTGTTTCTAGAGCAGTTATTTATGGGGGTGGGTGGGTCTTTCACAGAGGCTCAGGACAAATCCCCTGCATGAAAGTCTACTGTGTGCGTACAAACAGGTCAAGAGCCAGGCAGGAGGACAATGGACAGAAGAAGCAACGAACTAAAAATAAAAGAACGAATATGAAAAAGCCACCATCTTTTTCTTTTTGACATTTTCCGACTTTCATGCAAGCCAGGACAAAGTTGCTCGTAGCTACTTGTGGATTCAAATACTCTATCGAGTGCTTTGATGAGTTTTTGCAATTTGATTGTCGTCCTGTCAGCCTGTTTCTGTTTTTTTTTTCAACCTAGTGATGGAAAGTTAGAGGGAAATGATGGAGCAATCAATAACCGCTCCGGAAAAATGGCAGAAAGAAATGGCCCGTCACTAAGGACATTTGTGAAGCAGAGGAGTGACATCACCACAAAGGCGACTTATTCTGCTGATCGTTTTGGTGAATAATGATTGAGGCGCGTTAAGAGAAAGGTAGCTGCGTCAGCATGCTTAGGCTGCAAAGGATAAAGCAAAGGTTTACTCCATGCTGAAAAGAGAAGAAAAGAAGCACAACGTTTCGGCTGTGGAGCCTTCTGCGCCATCTTCTTTAGCGATGGTGATGATGTTTACATTGGAAAAACTGAGACATGCATACTGGAGGGGCTTGAACCACCAACTGTTCAGTTAACAGCCAAATGCACTAACCGATTGCATCACAGAGTCTGACGGTCTTTTGTGCTCCCTACATTTGCAGGTTTATGGTCAAAGAAAACAATCGTTTGCGCTTCTTGTAGCCAGCAATATTTTTTCACTGACAACCAAGAAATGGATTTCATCTTTCACAAAATGTATGGATTTCTTCAAAAACACGTTATTCCAGAAAGGAAATGAATTCTTGCATTAAACTGAACAAAGCTGTACATGTTTGTCTGAAATGATACATTTGGCACAACAAGACACGGAGAGAGGCACAGCTGGTATTCAGACCCAGGATCGCCTGCTTACTAGGCAGGCACTTTAAGCCACTAGGGAGCACCGCACTTTTACAGACACTTGGACACATCTGCGCTCGGTGTGCACTTAACATAATCTCTGAGCCTGTTGCCTCTTTCCCGTTTAATAGCAGAACTGACGCCAAGAGAAATGATGAGAAATGGCATTTAACGGGCACTTTTCATGTCCAAGGAGCTCAATGCCCTTGACACCTCCCCAAGGCGACAGAGCTGTGCATTCTTTGGCGACACCATTTTTTCTTTTGTTTAATTTCTATACTTATTGATAGAATAAAAACGATATGTCATGTACTGTAAGGGAAATGTCTCTTTTCATGGGGAAAGCTAGCACCAGCAAATGTTGTGTTTAGAAGAAGTGATTTAACATGACACGTGACCTAATTTACCGGAGCAAAAGCTCACCCAGCAAGCCCTGCTTTACTTCTACAGGAGAGAAGTACTGTAGAGTCTGCAAGATGTTCAGCTGGGTAGCTACGTCAGCATGCCTCGGCTGCAAAGGAACAAGTAATAGGTTTATTGCATGCTGAAAAGAGAAGAACGGAAACACAGCGTTTCGACTGTGAGGTCTTCTCACACCTGAAGAAGCCTCACACCTGTAAAAGGCTCCATGGTTTTCTTTCTTCTCTTTTCAACATGGAATACACCTATTGTCTGCAAGATGTGACAATTTCATGGTGTTTTGGAAGAAAACCTTTTTTCTTTGAATTCAAAATCAATCGGAATTTCAGCACGACACATCAACACTTTTTCTGTTTTAAGGAGATGATATTTTAAACCTGATAAAAATAGTAGGAAACACAAGTTTCTTGCTGTGAAAATTTAGATGGGGAAGTGTACTACTAGTAGCAGTGTAGAGCTCTCTGTGGTGGAGTGCAAGTGCGTGTTCTATGGGCCAGTGGCGTAATGGATAACGCGTCTGACTTCGGATCAGAAGATTGTAGGTTCGAGTCATGCCTGGCTCGTGAGGCTTTTAAACCTCTCAGGTTCCTCGGTAACAGGTTGCCGTCATGTATATGAACTATAGAAAAGCATTTGCCACAACCTGTAAATTAGCACGCAAGTGTGGGCTGGTGAACACAGAACTGTATGGAGATCATCTCCAGCTCCGAGCTCAATTGCAATGAAAAAACATGCAGAACAGAACTGGAGAGCAGCTGAATTTGTGCTCAGTAGGGTGGGGAGGACTCAGCATTGCTATTGTTCTAATTGGCATGAACTGCAGGGGATCTGAATCAGAACATGTCAGTTAGTTCGATCATTGCGTCAATATGTAGGCCACGTTAATACAGAATTATTACTTTGTCTGTCTCGTCTTTGTATATAGCTGAATGTCCCTGACAATTTCATGTTAGTTTTTAAGAACGACATTGGTGCTAATATATACATATATAGCATATAAGGAACACGTAAAAGTTGAGTCCATGCTGAAAAGATAAGAAAACCGCCACAACGTTTCATCTTGGAATAAATCTTTACTTGTTGTTTTGCAGCCTACCCATTCTGACCTAACTCCTCCCTTGAAATTCCCTAACAGATAAGGGTACGTAACAGCTCATGCGATGCTCAGTTGCAATTTGTCCCAAAACAAACAAGAACAGCAGCTGAGGGTTTGAGTTTGAACATGCACTGTATTAAAGCAGCTTTTATTTCCATTGATAAATGCTAGATATTCCTACAGAGATTCTCCAGGTGAGTAAGCGATTCCTGTTTCTGTTTCTATTTCTGTTTCATATATATATACAGTATATATATATATATGTTACATGTGTCTCTGCAATAGTATAAATGTGTTATACACTATCAGGGGCTGCTTTTTTGTGCACCTCATCTACAACAAGGGTTTTTTTTTCATTTATGTTTGTGGACCTTCACCATTTGAGGAAGTGAGTTAGATAAGAAAGTTACAGGTATGGTGAGCAATGACTGACAAAGGCACGTACTGCGTATTCCTTACAGAAGTGTAAGCAATTTGTTCTAAAAAACACCGGCTAAAGTCCAACATCGTTAGCAATCTTATTACTTAAAAAGAATTAACATCAATAAACTGTAAGGTGCTGGTACATGCGAGTAGATTTGATCTTCTATTAAACAAAAATGCAATTACAGCTCTAAAAAGGTCAACCTAGATTTCTGTAACAGATCTGTTCAGGTCATCGCTGTTTCTCTGACCTTGTGAGTCTTTGGAATTTTAAAAGTGTATTTTGCTTGCCTTTCGTGTGGTCTGTGTACAAGTCACTGTGGCGTATGCGGTCCTACACAGCCTTGCTATAGACGTGACGAGCCTCCGCTATGTTGCAATGGAGAACAGGTTCAGTACGGAGCTGCCGAGAAAATTCAGCTGGAAAGCTCGTTGCAGAAAAGCATCGTTATCTGTGTCCAGCGGCAAAGCGTCCTTCGTGGGTGCCGAAGAATCGATTTCACAGGCTGCGGGTCCAGGCGATTTAGAGTGCTAAAGGTCCCAGCGAAAATGAAACGGCGCTAGTCCTTTTACACGCACGCACGCAACCAAATGCAAAGGACGCCGTAGTCGACAGGATTTGAACCTGCGCGGGGAGACCCCAACGGATTTCAAGTCCGTCACCTTAACCACTCGGCCACGACTACAGCGAGCGCCGCGGCCGCTGCCTTCTTGCTACAATCGAACAGGGAGTGCGAGGCGGCCGCGGCAGCGGAGGCAACTTTTTTCAAGTTCGCTCTCCGTTTAAGAAACCTTTTACGCCATACGTGCAAGCACACACACACACGGCGTTAAGTCAGAGGACTTAAGGGTGGCTTCAAGTTGGAATGATAAAGTCTCCCCGTTCGGACATGAAAACAGAACGTTCTTAGACAGAAAGCAATCAACAACGGAGACATGTGGACGACGATTTTAGTCACTGCACTTTGAATAGCATTTTTACTCCAGTTACAGGAGATGCACCAATGGCCCTTGACCTACGCT
The DNA here is from genome assembly GCF_059453375.1 of Lepisosteus platostomus. Taxonomy (NCBI): domain Eukaryota; kingdom Metazoa; phylum Chordata; class Actinopteri; order Semionotiformes; family Lepisosteidae; genus Lepisosteus; species Lepisosteus platostomus. The sequence continues at coordinate 129,880 of NW_028291697.1, forward strand.
CTTACCAATGCCTTGAACATTCAAACAAAACAGCCCTCAAGTCCTGCGGTTTAATATAACGCTGTTACGTGTCGAGGCAGTATTTGACTCTGTCCTACCGTTGAGACACGGGGCGTATATGGAAACGAACACATGCTACGGATCGTCTCTAATCGGTCCCTACAGCTGGAAGGCTCCTTGAAGCGTGCACCCCCATCATTCATCTTTCCGCATCTGTGAAAGGTAGACTCTTGAGCAATGTTTGAGCCAGCTCTAAGGCAACTAGTGCTATTGGACAGACGCCTCTGGAAGATCCTAAGAGTCTCTTAACACCACTTCCAGCAGCAAGCTTAATTGTTCGCTGGAGGTCTCCCACCCAGGTACTGACCAGGCAAAGAATCACCAGTACATTGAATGAGGAAGTTAATCCTGAAATCCAATTACATATCTCAAGGTAAGACAAATCCATAAGAACATGTCTTAGTATTACTTCGTTTACATTAGTATGGCACTGAGTTGGAGCTCCTCTTTAAGCTGTGGTTTAGTTTTGCATTCATGTGTTTCTAGAGCAGTTATTTATGGGGGTGGGTGGGTCTTTCACAGAGGCTCAGGACAAATCCCCCGCCTGAAAGTCTAATGTGTGCGTTCAGACAGTCACAGGTCAAGAGCCAGGCAGGAGGACAATGGACAGAAGAGCCAACGAACTAAAAATAAAAGAACAGATATGAAAAAGCCACCATCTTTTTCTTTTTGACATTTTCCGACTTTCATGCAAGCCAGGACAAAGTTGCTCGTAGCTACTTGTGGATTCAAATACTCTATCGAGTGCTTTGATGAGTTTTTGCAATTTGATTGTCGTCCTGTCAGCCTGTTTCTGTTTTTTTTTTCAACCTAGTGATGGAAAGTTAGAGGGAAATGATGGAGCAATCAATAACCGCTCCGGAAAAATGGCAGAAAGAAATGGCCCGTCACTAAGGACATTTGTGAAGCAGAGGAGTGACATCACCACAAAGGCGACTTATTCTGCTGATCGTTTTGGTGAATAATGATTGAGGCGCGTTAAGAGAAAGGTAGCTGCGTCAGCATGCTTAGGCTGCAAAGGATAAAGCAAAGGTTTACTCCATGCTGAAAAGAGAAGAAAAGAAGCACAACGTTTCGGCTGTGGAGCCTTCTGCGCCATCTTCTTTAGCGATGGTGATGATGTTTACATTGGAAAAACTGAGACATGCATACTGGAGGGGCTTGAACCACCAACTGTTCAGTTAACAGCCAAATGCACTAACCGATTGCCACAGAGACTGACGGCCGCTTGTGCTCCCTACATTTGCAGGTTTATGGTCAAAGAAAACAATCACTTGCGCTTCTTGCAGCCGGCAATCTTTTTCCACTGACAACCAAGAAATGGATTTCATCTTTCACAAGCTGTATGGATTTCTTCAAAAACAAGTTATTCCAGAAAGGAAATGAATTCTTGCATTAAACTGAACCAAGCTGTACATGTTTGTCTGAAATGATACATTCGGCACAACAAGACACGGAGAGAGGCACCGCTGGTATTCAGACCCAGGATCGCCTGCTTACTAGGCGGGAAAAGGCGAAGTGCTGCTTCTCCTTTCCTGGTGCTATAAATACGCTAAATCACTTGGCCCTGCTGCCATGGAAATGAGTTCTTCAGATAACCACACATCTTGCGTTCACGCCTCTTGTGCTCTACTTATGCCTTTGAAAACCTAATGAATAAAGCTGAAAGAACCGACACGATATGTAGGTGCTCTTAAAGCACGCAGTAAAGAACTGTTAACAGCAAGGGTTTCAGTGGGTTAACTGAGGAGAAGGCGTGATCGCTAATTGTTGACTTTTTATTTGGTGTTAGAAACACTCTTACTGTGCATGACGTGCAACAAATGTAGCCACAGAAATTGCATCACGCTTTCATGTATGCTATTGCAGACACCAACGTTGCCTAGATAGAAAACCGAAATAGCCGTGGGTTTGCTTGCTGGTCTGAAGGATCTCTCTTCGAATCGCTATCATTTGTCAATGGAAGTAAAAGGCGCTGCACAGAGAGGACCACTGTCGTGAGGCCGGTTAGCTCAGTTGGTTAGAGCATCGTGCTAATAACGCCAAAGTTGCGGGTTCGAGCCCCTTACTGGCCAGATCCTTTTCTCCTCTCTTACCAAAGCTGTTAGGTTCCTTTCCGTGGTGAGATGGGTTGTCATGCAACGCTGCCACATAGTGCCGACAGACAATTAAATGACAAAAATGAAGAGAGTTAAAGCAGCTGGAGAGGTTATCTTACAACTTTTGAGCTGACACAGTTTTGGAACTGCACTGTACCTATATGGTACGCTGCACTGTACCATATAGGCAGCCAAGAGTCTCCAAAACAAAACAGAATTGACAGTCATATAATGTCCATTAACCCCGGTTTTAAACGCAGCATCATGTCTGCCATCATAAGAATATGAGTCCAATATTTTAGAATATAGTCAGAATGACTTCTAACCTTACCTGTGGTGTCTTTAATCCCTATTGCTCAATGCATGGTGTACGTACTGCATACATGTGTCTTGAGAATGAGGAATGGGCCCCTGAGACAGTCATTTGCCTGTTTCACAAATGATCGTATTTTACTAGAGATTCTGTTTGGGATTCAGATGTGCATTTGGACAGCAATCCCTTTCAAGAAATGATACGTTCTGGATGAGGACAAAGGTGCTGGAACACTGTATTTAGGATGTGTTTGCAGTGATTGTGTGTCTCCTGCTTCAACGCAGTGATATATAGATGTGCTCCTGTAATTTATTGGTACAAGCCCAGGGCAGTAAGCAGTCTGAGGATTTATTTCCAGACGGCATAGAACAGTGAAGCAGTGAAGTAGTGCAACACACTGGATCATTATATTATTAGAATCTATTCTACTTAAATTATTACATTATACACAACTTGAGTTCATTTTAAAAATTAAAAGGTAATGAAAGGAATGCATTTTCATGAGAAAGATAATACCGATATGCATGTGATAATCTTCCTTATATCATGTCGTGCATCATTTGGACACTTTGTGGGCTTGAAATACAAAGAAAATCATGTTCTATGGTACAAGACAAATACAAAACTTAAGCTTTTATTTTAATTAGATTTGTTTATTAAGCATAAGCAATCATTTATTACATTAATATATGTGAAAATGACATTTTAGCACCATAATATTACATACAGGTCTCTAGCTTCAACAGTGATATATATATATATATGCTCAGTGATTTATTGGTACATGCCCAGGGCAATAATCAGAATTAGTATTTATTTCCATACGGGCTACAGGTAGTGTTGTGAAATACTTCAACACACTGGATCGCAGATTTAGACCCCCTGCACTCTTACTCCTTAAAAACCAAAGAAATGAAGATATGTAGCAATCACATTGTAACAGGGGTGACAGTGACTTAATGCTTATACTAGTGGACTTCTGGTACCTTTAGGGTACGGTGTTCCCTGAAGGGCTCTCAAACCCCGCATTTCAGATGCCTAGCTGTATCGCTGATGTGTTGCACCTCAGAATCACTTTTAAACCTTACCTCTGGTATCTTTAATCCCTATTGCTCAACGCATGGTGAAAGTATTGCATAAATGTGTCTGAAAATGAGCAATGGGCACCTGAGAGACTCATTTGCCTGTTTCACAAATGATCATATTTGACTAGAGATTCTGTTTGGGATTCAGTTGTGCATTCTGACAGCAATCTCTTTCAAAAAATGATTTTACCTTATCGCGGCTTTGCCCTTCTTGCCTCTTTGGACAATATCTCCATCTTGTGGTCGTTGTTGGTAATGTCTAGACAATATCTCCATCTTGTGGTCGTTGTTGTAAATGTTTTCTTATGCCCTTTTTTTATTTCAATTCTCTATTAGTTGATTCTAGAATCTCTACAATAGAGTTGAAAACATCAGTTTTATAGCAGACAATATGACATTATTTATAGTCCAATTAGAAATTTATTACCCTGTTTTTAACATTATAACAAATTAAAATTGATTAAAACTAAGTTTGGAACACCAGGGAACATAAAAAATGATTTTTAGGAAAACCATGAGGTTCTCTGTGTCCGATGCCTGCAAGGGGAGAAAGCTAGAATCCTTTGATTTTTCAAAATTTGAAAATAAACATTATATAACAACAGCTTTCATTCCTAGGAGTGAAAAACAACCATTTTTGAAGACATATTAGTTTCTAAACATTTTTGCAATTTACGTTGCATTGTCCAATGTGATGTTGTAATACAGTTTAGAATACAGTAAGTCTAAACTGTATCAGCTTTATTTATGGGTTGCAATTTAGAAAAAGTCAAAAACCGCACTCAAAATGCAATTTAGAGCTTTCTGGCAAGAGGAGACACCCAAATTATAATGTAACATGCCACTGTTTGTGCATGAACAAAGTTATACTGCAATTTTCCTTAGATACGCGATTAAAAAAAATAATTTTTTTGAATCCCCGGCCGAACACATTCCATAAGAATCAGCGCTTTTATACAGTATATCGCCTTTAAACACATATATTTAAACACGCGTTTACGATTTAAATCAAAACGCGATTCAAATCAATATAAATGTTTATTTTGTAACGCATAGGTGACTATTCATTGTTATTAAAAAGACGTAAATTCGATCATGTTGTGATATTTAGAAATATAAATTTGTTTTGATGCGAGTGAGGTTTTATTTAATCTCTGACCAAGGGAAATGTTTCATTTTTTCAAAGAAATGTTTGTTAAAAATTAAAGTCATAGTTCCATGAGATTCAACCATAGACCATGTGACATAGGAGTCAGGAACCTAACCCACAGCACCACCAGCGCAGACACATGCTGAGGGCTGAAAAAGCACTACAGAAACATTATCGACTATAAAATAATGTAATTAGGCACAGAAGAAGTTTACAGCACAGTACAATAATAAATGCTGACCATGACTTTAGAAGCATAAATTACCTTACACTCAATTTAAACACAAGCTGTCTTTAGCCCTCTAAGCTGGTTCATACAGAAATGTAGAGAACCAGGCTCAGAACACACAGCTTCATTAGCGAATACATATGCAGAACAACTAGAGAAGATGTTTTACAGAGGATGGATTTTTAGAAACATCCCATCAGTGACATCACTGAAGTCAACTCCTAGGTAACTGTCGTGTGGATAGTTTCACAAGAATCAGACAAAGGTTTAAGCATCGCTTATTTTAGATAAAACTGCAAAAAAAAAAAAACAACCCATAATGTACTTCTTTGCGGCTCTGTTTGCCCAAATCATATATTCACAACGTGAAATTAGAAAATAATATTACGTAACCAAAAACCGCAATATGGAAACAGAACCTGTGTAATTGTTGACAGATGATGTACTCGTACCATTTTTACAAGACGAACTACAACATTTAAAAAATGACTTGTATGTACTTGATATCTCTAATCAATCCACTGCACTGCATTAAAACAAAACAAAAACTAAAACGCCCTGGGCATACCGTTTCGCGCTTCTTATCAGTTGCTCAAAAGCAATTTGACCGTATGAAATGCATAATATAAACCTAGAAACATATACGTGAGGAGTATTTACATAGTATCGGTGTCAAGACATACCTCTCAAATACTGTAAATCAAGTTAAAAATATCTCAAGACCGATTCTGGTCATAATGAAACCATGTTTCGTGTATGTTTTCTTTAAAGTACCGAGACCAGCCATATACTGTATGTTTATGTTCCAAAATTAATATCGTTTATGGCCTTCACACGCGTTGCAGCATGCTCCTATTCTTTTTATGCTCAGGCACTAAGATTTCCCTTCAGTGGTAAAATTCCATATAAATATTCAATACTTAAACGGGCACAATTAAGACATTAAATATACATATACATATACAAACTGTATACAGTACAGTTTGCATACGGTAATATGTTTATGTTCCTAAATCAACCTCTTTTATGAGCATGTGAAAGGCATGGTGAATCGATTCTCAAAAATTACTGTACTTTGCATGATTGGAAAAAAATGCGTGATTGCGAAATGCTGTGGTGTTACTTTTACAAAGACGGTCAATGAAAAAAATAATGTGGACCAGGGCAATACTTTGAGTTTACAGCTTGTCCAAGGTCATTTATGATTAATACTATTAGTAATATCTTCATTAAAGACTTTGATGGCTACAGCTCAAACATGAGAAGTTGAGCTTTATTAGCTCCACCTTGCGGAAATTCCAGATACTATTATTTTGCTAGCGGTATTTACCGGTAACTCGTGGTATTTACCGGTAACTTGTGGTAGACTGCGTACAGCGTACGCCCGCGCATTTTGAATGGCTGCATCTGTAGCAATCATATTGTAGCAGACACTCATTTGCCTGTTTCACAAATTATCATATTTTGCTAGAGATTCTGTTTGGGATACGGATGTGCATTCTGACAGCAATCTCTTACAAAAAATGATTTTACCTTATGCCCTTCTTGCCTCTTTGGACAATATCGCCATCTTGTGGTCGTTGTTGGTAATGTCTAGACAATATCTCCATCTTGTGGTCTTTGTTGGTAATGTTTTCTTATGCCCTTTTTTATTTCAATTCTCTATTAGTTGATTCTAGAATCTCTACAATAGAGTTGAAAACATCAGTTTTATAGCAGACAATATGACATTATTTATAGTCCAATTAGAAATTTATTACCCTGTTTTTAACATAATAACAAATTAAAATTGATTAAAACTAAGTTTGGAACACCAGGGAACATAAAAAATGATTTTTAGGAAAACCATGAGGTTCTCTGTGTCCGATGCCTGCAAGGGGAGAAAGCTAGAATCCTTTGATTTTTCAAAATTTGAAAATAAACATTATATAACAACAGCTTTCATTCCTAGGAGTGAAAAACAACCATTTTTGAAGACATATTAGTTTCTAAAACACTACAATAAAGTTAAAAACATCCATTTTATATTACATTATTTTTTGTGAAATAATTAAATTGGCTTATTTCTCTCGCATTAAATTGGCTACAAATGCAAGAATTCAACCAGATATTCTTGTAAAATGTATACTGTTGCATTGCAGTTAGTTAATGTAGTTAGTCCATAGTCAGCAATCTAAACTTTATTGTTAAGCTTTAATGATTGATGTTGTACCAGTAACCTTTAGAAATACTATAGTACTTCACAAATGCTTTGTGTGTTTGGAAATCTTTTGAGTAAAAGCCTTATAAAAATAGGTTTAGTTTTTACAGGACATCACAAAGAAATAGGATGGTATAATTCTTATAATTGCTTAGTGATTGTATTTGGAAGATTATGCACTAAACAGACTTCAGGGATGCCAGTGGATCATTGTGCTATTTGGAATTATTCCAAAAATCAAGTGACCTCTTTGCTGTAGTATTTTTAGTATTATTTATTTAGTATTAATAAAGAATAGATTTATTAAAGTCATGCGATGTGCAAGCAGGATATGTAAAATAATTTAAAATAAAGTTTTTTATTATTGTTATAGAGAAACATGATCAGATTTTCCCTGGTTCAGAAAAAAGACGATTAAAATCTGTAATCTTTCCACTTGTATGTCATCAGACATTAACGAGTACAACCCCCCTCTCTGCCGGAGTGCTGGCTGTGATGAATTAAACCAATTTCACAGGTATTTTCAAAGTAGGAAGTACAGTGTTAACTAGTAGATGGCCTCCTCAATGAAATCACTTCAACATGCTAATGCGTTGGTGTAACAGTCCCGGCGTGGCAAGCTTCCAATGTCAACTCGACTCGATTGGAAGACAATGAACGTATTTTAGCCCTAAATGAATTAACAGCAAACATGGTTTACATAAAAGACATTTTTCCAAGAAAGTTTATAATAATACGATCTATAGTTGAAATCTGAGCCTAAATATAAAGAAAAAAGCATTTTCAGAGAGCAATCACGCTGTGTTTATGTAGAAAAAGCGATTAGGCTTATGAGCAATCTAATTACCTATTCGCTTAAAACGCTATATAAAATAAAGTTTATTTAAAGATGAATGATAAGTGTCGCAGTTTAAATAATTTTCGTAGTAGGGCTTGGACAGATTCCAAGTGCATTTTTGCAATTTAAGTTGCATTGTCCAATGTGATGTTGTAATACAGTTTAGAATACAGTAAGTCTAAACTGTATCAGCTTTATTTATGGGTTGCAATTTAGAAAAAGTCAAAAACCGCACTCAAAATGCAATTTAGAGCTTTCTGGCAAGAGGAGACACCCAAATTATAATGTAACATGCCACTGTTTGTGCATGAACAAAGTTATACTGCAATTTTCCTTAGATACGCAATTAAAAAAAATAATTTTTTTGAATCCCCGGCCGAACACATTCCATAAGAATCAGCGCTTTTATACAGTATATCGCCTTTAAACACATATATTTAAACACGCGTTTACGATTTAAATCAAAACGCGATTCAAATCAATATAAATGTTTATTTTGTAACGCATAGGTGACTATTCATTGTTATTAAAAAAACGTAAATTCGATCATGTTGTGATATTTAGAAATATAAATTTGTTTTGATGCGAGTGAGGTTTTATTTAATCTCTGACCAAGGGAAATGTTTCATTTTTTCAAAGAAATGTTTGTTAAAAATTAAAGTCATAGTTCCATGAGATTCAACCACAAACCATGTGACATAGGAGTCAGGAACCTAACCCACAGCACCACCAGCGCAGACACATGCTGAGGGCTGAAAAAGCACTACAGAAACATTATCGACTATAAAATAATGTAATTAGGCACAGAAGAAGTTTACAGCACAGTACAATAATAAATGCTGACCATGACTTTAGAAGCATAAATTACCTTACACTCAATTTAAACACAAGCTGTCTTTAGCCCTCTAAGCTGGTTCATACAGAAATGTAGAGAACCAGGCTCAGAACACACAGCTTCATTAGCGAATACATATGCAGAACAACTAGAGAAGATGTTTTACAGAGGATGGATTTTTAGAAACATCCCATCAATGACATCACTGAAGTCAACTCCTAGGTAACTGTCGTGTGGATAGTTTCACAAGAATCAGACAAAGGTTTAAGCATCGCTTATTTTAGATAAAACTGCAAAAAAACAACAACAACCCATAATGTACTTCTTTGCGGCTCTGTTTGCCCAAATCATATATTCACAACGTGAATTAGAAAATAATATTACGTAACCAAAAACCGCAATATGGAAACAGAACCTGTGTAATTGTTGACAGATGATGTACTCGTACCATTTTTACAAGACGAACTACAACATTTAAAAAATGACTTGTATGTACTTGATATCTCTAATCAATCCACTGCACTGCATTAAAACAAAACGAAAACTAAAACGCCCTGGGCATACCGTTTCGCGCTTCTTATCAGTTGCTCAAAAGCAATTTGACCGTATGAAATGCATAATATAAACCTAGAAACATATACGTGAGGAGTATTTACGTAGTATCGGTGTCAAGACATACCTCTCAAATACTGTAAATCAAGTTAAAAATATCTCAAGACCGATTCTGGTCATAATGAAACCATGTTTCGTGTATGTTTTCTTTAAAGTACCGAGACCAGCCATATACTGTATGTTTATGTTCCAAAATTAATATCGTTTATGGCCTTCACACGCGTTGCAGCATGCTCCTATTCTTTTTATGCTCAGGCACTAAGATTTCCCTTCAGTGGTAAAATTCCATATAAATATTCAATACTTAAACGGGCACAGTTAAGACATTAAATATACATATACATATACATATACAAACTGTATACAGTACAGTTTGCATACGGTAATATGTTTATGTTCCTAAATCAACCTCTTTTATGAGCATGTGAAAGGCATGGTGAATCGATTCTCAAAAATTACTGTACTTTGCATGATTGGAAAAAAATGCGTGATTGCGAAATGCTGTGGTGTTACTTTTACAAAGACGGTCAATGAAAAAAATAATGTGGACCAGGGCAATACTTTGAGTTTACAGCTTGTCCAAGGTCATTTATTATTAATACTATTAGTAATATCTTCATTAAAGACTTTGATGGCTACAGCTCAAACATGAGAAGTTGAGCTTTATTAGCTCCACCTTGCGGAAATTCCGGATACTATTATTTTGCTAGCGGTATTTACCGATAACTCGCGGTATATACCGGTAACTTGTGGTAGACTGCGTACAGCGTACGCCTGCGCATTTTGAATGGCTGCATCTGTAGCAATCATATTGTAGTAGACACTCATTTGCCTGTTTCACAAATGATCATATTTTACTAGAGATTCTGTTTGGGATACGGATGTGCATTCTGACAGCAATCTCTTACAAAAAATGATTTTACCTTATCGCGGCTTTGCCCTTCTTGCCTCTTTGGACAATATCTCCATCTTGTGGTCGTTGTTGGTAATGTCTAGACAATATCTCCATCTTGTGGTCGTTGTTGGTAATGTCTTCTTATAGATAGATACTTTATTGATCCCGTGAGGGAAATTGCAGTGCAACAGCAGCTTAACACACACAACACAGCCACAGTGTAACAAATTATATAATAATAGTACAATACTGTATATATACTGTATATATATATGAAACAGAAATAGAAACAGAAACAGGAATCGCTTACTACCTGGAGAATCTCTGTAGGAATATCTAGCATTTATCAATGGAAATAAAAGCTGCTTTAATACAGTGCATGTTCAAACTCAAACCCTCAGCTGCTGTTCTTGTTTGTTTTGGGACAAATTGCAACTGAGCATCGCATGAGCCGTTACGTACCCTTATCTGTTAGGGAATTTCAAGGGAGGAGTTAGGTCAGAATGGGTAGGCTGCAAAACAACAAGTAAAGATTTATTCCAAGATGAAACGTTGTGGCGGTTTTCTTATCTTTTCAGCATGGACTAAACTTTTACGTGTTCCTTATATGCTATATATGTATATATTAGCACCAATGTCGTTCTTAAAAACTAACATGAAATTGTCAGGGACATTCAGCTATATACAAAGACGAGACAGACAAAGTAATAATTCTATATTAACGTGGCCTACATATTGACGCAATGATCGAACTAAGTGACGTGTTCTGATTCAGATCCCCTGCAGTTCATGCCAATTAGAACAATAGCAATGCTGATTCCTACCCACCCTACTGAGCACAAATTCAGCTGCTCTCCAGTTCTGTTCTGCATGTTTTTTCATTGCAATTGAGCTCGGAGCTGGAGATGATCTCCATACAGTTCTGTGTTAACTAGCCCGCACTTGTGTGCTAATTTACGGGTTGTGGCAGATGCTTTTCTATAGTTCATACACATGACGGCAACCTGTTACCGAGGAACCTGAGAGGTTTAAAAGCCTCACGAGCCAGGCAGGACTCGAACCTACAATCTTCTGATCCGAAGTCAGACGCGTTATCCATTACGCCACTGGCCCATAGAACATGCGCTTGCACTCCACCACAGAGAGCTCTACACTGCTACTAGTAGTACACTTCCCCATCTAAATTTTCACAGCAAGAAACTTGTGTTTCCTACTATTTTTATCAGGTTTAAAATATCATCTCCTTAAAACAGAAAAAGTGTTGGTGTGTCGTGCTGAAATTCTGATTGATTTTGAATTCAAAGAAAAAAGGTTTTCTTCCAAAACACCGTGAAATTGTCACATCTTGCAGACAATAGGTGTATTCCATGTTGAAAAGAGAAGAAAGAAAACCATGGAGCCTTTTACAGGTGTGAGGCTTCTTCAGGTGTGAGAAGATCTCACGGCCGAAATGCTGTGTTTCCGTTCTTCTCTTTTCAGCATGCAATAAACCAATTACTTGTTCCTTTGCAGCCGAGGCATGCTGACGTAGCTACCCAGCTGAACATCTTGCAGACTCTACAGTACTTCTCTCCTGTAGAAGTAAAGCAGGGCTTGCTGGGTGAGCTTTTGCTCCGGTAAATTAGGTCACGTGTCATGTTAAATCACTTCTTCTAAACACAACATTTGCTGGTGCTAGCTTTCCCCATGAAAAGAGACATTTCCCTTACAGTACATGACATATCGTTTTTATTCTATCAATAAGTATAGAAATAAAACAAAAGAAAAAATGTTGTCGCCAAAGAATGCACAGCTCTGTCGCCTTGGGGAGGTGTCAAGGGCATTGAGCTCCTTGGACATGAGAAGTGCCAGATAAATGCCATTTCTCATCATTTCTCTTGGCGTCAGTTCTGCTATTAAATGGGACGGAGGCAACGGGCTCAGAGAGCAGGTTAAGTGCACACCGAACGCAGATGTGTCCAAGTGTCTGTAAAAGCGCGGTGCTCTGCTGGCGCTGTTCCCTAGTGGCTTAAAGTGCCTGCCTAGTAAGCAGGCGATCCTGGGTCTGAATACCAGCGGTGCCTCTCTCCGTGTCTTGTTGTGCCGCATGTCTCATTTCAGACAAACATGTACAGCTTGGTTCAGTTTAATGCAAGAATTCATTTCCTTTCTGGAATAACTTGTTTTTGAAGAAATCCATACAGCTTGTGAAAGATGAAATCCATTTCTTGGTTGTCAGTGGAAAAAGATTGCCGGCTGCAAGAAGCGCAAGTGATTGTTTTCTTTGACCATAAACCTGCAAATGTAGGGCGCACAAAAGACTGTCAGACTCTGTGGTGCTGAAAAGTTGGTGGTTCAAGCCCCTCCAGTATGCGTGTCTCAGTTTTTCCAATGTAAACATCATCACCATCGCTAAAGAAGATGGCGCAGAAGGCTCTACAGCCGAAACGTTGTGCTTCTTTTCTTCTCTTTTCAGCATGGAGTAAACCTTTGCTTTATCCTTTGCAGCCTAAGCATGCTGACGCAGCTACCTTTCTCTTAACACGCCTCAATCATTATTCACCAAAACGATCAGCAGAATAAGTCGCCTTTGTGGTGATGTCACTCCTCTGCTTCACAAATGTCCTTAGTGACGGGCCATTTCTTTCTGCCATTTTTCCGGAGCGGTTATTGATTGCTCCATCATTTCCCTCTTACTTTCCATCACTAGATTGAAAAAAAAAACAGAAACAGGCTGACAGGACGACAATCAAATTGCAAAAACTCATCAAAGCACTCGATAGAGTATTTGAATCCACAAGTAGCTACGAGCAACTTTGTCCTGGCTTGCATGAAAGTCGGAAAATGTCAAAAAGAAAAAGATGGTGGCTTTTTCATATTCGTTCTTTTATTTTTAGTTCGTTGCTTCTTCTGTCCATTGTCCTCCTGCCTGGCTCTTGACCTGTGACTGCTTGAACGCACACAGTAGACTTTCATGCAGGGGATTTGTCCTGAGCCTCTGTGAAAGACCCACCCACCCCCATAAATAACTGCTCTAGAAACACATGAATGCAAAACTAAACCACAGCTTAAAGAGGAGCTTGTCATGACCGCCAGGCAGTTAAGACCAACTCTTAAGCAATCTAAACAGCACCAGCAGCGGGTGATTATTAACAAACGCCGCCGCACGAGTTAACCCACCTGCACACACTCCACCGTGCGGTACGCAGTGCTATTTTTACCATCTTTACCTGCTTCCCACTGGTATTGAGTCTACTCCTTGAGAGCTCTTCCTGGCGTTTTTTCCATTACCTCGTTTATTCTGGATATTGGACTCCCCTTCTGCCTTTTCGACTTTGGACCTCGCCTCTCACCTCGGACTGTTTGCCACCAGTGTTCTCCCTGGATAACGACTTACCTTACGCCTCTTGACCACGAAACAAAGCAAAGCAGAGCAAAACAAAATGAACAAACGAAAACCCTCACGTCCCGCACTTGCATATAACGCCGTTACTTGCCCAAGCGGTATTATACGTCATCCTAGAACTGCACCCCGGGGCGTACGGTATATGGGAACGAGCACACGCCACGAATCGTCTCGAATCACTCCCTACAGCTGTAAGGCGCTTTGAAGCGTGCACCCCCAACATTCTTCTTTGCGCATCTGTGAAAGGTAAACTCTTGAGCAAACTCTGAACCAGCTCTAAGGAAACTAATCCGATTAGACGTTACTTTGACTCATCTTTTAAGGGACCCTTGTTAATTGGAGAAATCAATGATTTCGAATGAATTCTGTATGCGTTAAAAGACAGCTATACACAGAAAACATGCAGGACACTTCTCATGATGTTTCCCGAGCCGAAACACAGTGCGTTTTTCCAAGCCATCTGACAAAGCCCGCCCACTGAAAACTGCAGCAAATCGTGTAAAGACGTTCAACTTTGTAACTACTGCACGCACAGGAAGCAGAATAAATTCCTCTTTTCAAACTGTCAAAGGTTTGCTTTGCGAACACTGCAGGACATCGCACAATCTCTTTTGAACGGGGACAAACGATTTCTTATGGGGCACAGTAAGTACAGACGTTTAAAAAGCTCAACTCATGCCGACGATGCAGCATGAAGAAGCGCAACCTAACGTTTGCATTCCTAGCAAATTCCTTTATTTTTTGATAAATAAAGACAGTCTTGTTTAACAAACAACACACACAACATTTTACATTGTCAATTCAATTCAAATCAATGTATTTCTATATAGCGCCTTTCACAACAAGGTTGTCCCAAGGCACTTAACAATGCAAGTTTTTAAGAGCCTTGTGTCTAATATGCCGCCTAGGTTACGTGCTGTCTTTTTGAGGCAAATGTTTAAATCCTCTGAGTTAAGTGCTGAAGTTATAGTAGTCCTATCAGTATTGTTGCCTCCGATCAACTGATCCTCATTTTTCTCAGAGTTGAGTAACAAAAAGTTTTCACACATCCAAGTATTTCCTTCCTTAATGCATTTAACTAAACTGATAATAGAAGAGTTGTCGTTTGGTGTAAACAAAATGTTTATTTGAGTGTCATCAGCATATGAATGAAAGTTCATATTATTTTTTCATATTATCCTACCTAGCAGCAGCATGTAGAGAGAGAGAGCAATATTGGTCCCAGCACTGATCTTCTGGTACCCCAAATTGAACTCGTGACATTGATGAAGCAGTACAATTATTAGATATTTGAACATAATGAAAACGATGAGTAAAATGTGAAGTAAACCACTGAAGGACGGTTCCAGATAAGCCAACCTCAAACTCAAGCCTGTGTAACAAAACAGAGAGGTCAACCGTGTCAAAGTCAGCTCTAAGATCTAGAAGCACAAGCACTGTTGCATTCCCCGCATCAGTAGCTAAGAGAATATCATTTATGACTCTTGTTAATGCAGTTTCAGAAACCAGACTGAAATTTCTCAAGTATATTATTTGAATCCAGATACGATTGACGTTGGGCAACAACTATTCTCCCAAGACTTTTAGATTGAAATGGGACCTTTGAGACAGGCCTGTAGTTGTTAAGAACTTGTGGATCCAAATTTGACTTCTTAAGGAGCGGTCTAACAACCGCTACCTTAAATTGATCAGGTACAATGCCTGACGCAAGCGATGCATTCATCATACTAATTATAGGTCCTGCCAGTCCCTCGAGGGAATCTTTGACTAGCTGAGTGGGGATGGGATCTAGCGAACAGGTGGTTGACTTTGTCTTACGTCTGTGTTCATGAGTCCACCATAAGAAGAAATCTGAACAGGAGTGGTGATCATGCGAGGTCACCATGGAGGAAACCACTGCTCTCCCCCCCAAAAAAACCACCACTGCCCCTCTCAAGTTTGCTAAAGACCACATGGATGTTCCACAGCAACTCCTGGAACAATGTTCTGTGGACAGACGTGACAAAAGTTGAACTTGTTGGTAAATGTGCACAGCGTTATGTTTGGAGATAACAAAACACTGCATACCAACTCCAAAACCTCATCCCACCTGGGAAGCATAGCGGAGGCTGTACGGCTTGCAATCATCGAGGGACCGATGAATTCCAAGATGTATCAGGAAAATCTACAGCAGAATGTCAGGGTGTCTGCCTGTGATCTAAAACTCGAAAGACGCTGGGTCATGCAGCATGACAAAAACAAAGGAGTACATCAACAACAGAGTGGCTGAAACAGAAGAAATTCCGTATTTTGGGATGGCCAAGTAAGAGTCCTGACCCCAATCCCATTGAAGTGCTGTGGCGTGATCTGAAGCAGGCCGTTCAGCGCAAGACATCCCAAAAATATACATGAACTGAAATAGTTTTGCATAGAGGAATAGGCCAAAATACCTCCTAACCGCTGCTCAGGTCTGACCAACCGCTACAGAAAGTGGGGGTTGAGGTTTTTGTCATAAAGGAGGTTCCACTAGCTCCTTAATATAAGGGTTCACATACTTTTTCCATCAATGACCTTGATTGTTTAAACCATTTGGTCAATAAAGAAACAGCAATGTCAAATGTTGGGCGTGTGTTGTTTGTTAAATCAGACTCTCTTTATTAATTATTATGACTTAGATAAAGATAAGATCACATGTTAGGAGCCATTCATGCAGAAATCCACATCATTCCGAAGGGCTGTTTACAAAAGTTTTTCTCCCAACTGTATGTGAGAGAAAAGCAGAGACGCTCACTGAGTAAGGTGGGGTTGCAGCTTTGCAAATCACAAGGACATTTGTACGCTCAAAATGGGACAGGAGCACCCCAGATGGGACTCAAACCCACAATCCCTGGCTTAGGAGGCCAGTGCCTTATCCATTAGGCCACTGGGACACACTGGGTTGGGTCGATCACGCTGATGAGAGCCAGTTTTTTTTTCCTTTGCTTTTTCAAAGGGATCCCCAAAATTAGGAAAGTTAGGCAGCAGAAGGTTTACTGTGACCTGAGACGGACCAGCATCCAATCACGGTGGTACACACACACACGCTCTCACTCATCTGAGCTACACGGCTACCAAGATGATCTCAGGTGCGCCGAGCTGGTACGGAACATATTGAACTGATCGACGGCGAATTGTCTCTCAGACAGGCTTTTCACTTCTGAGCTCCCTGACTGACAGTAATCAGCTAGGTAGTGAAACAGTCAGCTGCTTCTAAGCCTTAAACAGCTGCATCTCGGCGCTTCCACAGAGAGATGATTTGAAAGCCAAACATCGCCCATTGGGAACACCTTACTATCACTAGTTTAAGAGACTCTTAAGGTCTTGCAGAGGTGCCTGTCTAATAGCATGCGCTTTGCAAGCTATAGGTGTTTAGGCTGAGGCAGAATGCCTGTTAACAAAATGTTTTTCTAAAGGGGCCTCGCACTCTTTTCCAAGCAATGGTCACCATCCCAACCGAGTGTCACAATGTAGTCATGTCCTAGGACATCACCTGTTAGTCTCCATTTGTCTGCCACCAACACTTTAGGTTACGGGGTCACAACCGCACCCCGGAGACCAGAGGAGCCGTTGGCGTTCTGGCGGCGCAGATTGGGCTGAAGGTGGGGCGCTTGAATCTCGCTGTTGGAGGCCGTCTGAAACTGACCCAAGCCTTTCCCTTGAATTAAATGTAAATAAGAAATGAACCCCAGATGCTCATGGAATCAATCACGTGTTTCCTTTGAGCCGTTTCAGAGACTGCTCCAGAGTTTACCTTGCACAGATGCGCAAAGATTAATGATGGGGGTGCACGCTTCCAAGCGTCTTACAACTGTAGGGACTGATTAGAGACAATTCGTAGCTTGTGCTCATTTCCCTCTGTAACGCTTACGGCCGACAGGCACTGTGTAAGAGCCGGCGTACAAGAGCGGGTGACGTCACCGCCCTTCCCTGTGATAGCAGGACCACAGCTACTGGGCTGTGGAGAGATCTCTCTTTAGCTCACGGGGCTAGGTCGCTGCAGAGAGACGCGGAAGTCCCGGGTTTGAGCCTCCAGTCGGGATGGGGCCGACCAGATGCGGCAAGGGCGCCCGCCTGAGCCCCCGTTGCGTTACATCTCTATTCCCCGTGTTGCAGTGGTAAGATGACGTAAATTCCTGCTTCGACACGTAACGGGATTATAATCAAGTGCAGGAGCTGAGGGCTTTAGTTTTGTTTCGTTTTCCATGGCGTTCGTAAGCGCGCAAATCAAAGGCAATTCCTGCGTCTAACACGAATGTAAATGCTTTTGAAAGTGCAGTGTGGTGCAGCTTGTAAAATCCTTGTCCACATTTTTGGTTTGTTGATGTTTTTTCTGTCTGCCAAAGTTGCATTTTGACATCCGGACTGGGGGACTTTATCATTTGAACGTGAAGCCAGCCTTAAACCCTCTGAGGCGTGTCTGTCTGCCGGCACAAATCTTGTGAAAGGTATTTTTTTTAACGGAGAGCAACTTTAAAAAGGTTTCCGCAGCCACCTCGCAGTCCGTGTTAGATTATAGGAGGAATGCGGCGGTGGCGGGCTCGCTTTTGTCGTGGTCGAGTGGTTAAGGCGATGGGCTCGAAATGCGTTGGGGCTTCCCCGCGTAGGTTCGAAACCTGCCGACTCCGGCGTCTGCCGCACGTCGCCTTGTGCCTGCGCGGCAGAAGTGAAGTGCTGCTTCTCCTTTCCTGGTACTATAACAACGCGAAATCACTTGGACCCGCCGCCATGGGAAGCAATTCTTCAGATAACCACACATTTTGCGTTCGCACCTCTGGTGCTCTACTTATGCCTTTGAAAACCTAATGAATAAAGCTGAAAGAACCGACACGATATGTAGGTGCTGGTAAAGCACGCAGTAAAGAACTGTTAACAGCAAGGGTTTCAGTGGGTTAACTGAGGAGAAGGCGTGATCGCTAATTGTTGACTTTTTATTTGGTGTTAGAAACACTCTTACTGTGCATGACGTGCAACAAATGTAGCCACAGAAATTGCATCACGCTTTCATGTATGCTATTGCAGACACCAACGTTGCCTAGATAGAAAACCGAAAAAGCCGTGGGTTTGCTTGCTGGTCTGAAGGATCTCTCTTCGAATCTCTATCATTTGTCAATGGAAGTAAAAGGCGCTGCAATCTCATACGTTCAGAATCAAACCCGCAGCTGTTGTTCGACTTTTTTTTCTTGACTAATTACAACTGAGTGTCGCATGAGCAGTTACATAAGCTTGTCTGGTATATTTGAACACAAATGCCGTTCTTCAATTAAAACTAACAGTACATTGTCAGGGACATTCAGTTCTATACAAACAAGAGACAGACAAGAGAATATTTCTACCGTTCATGTGGACTACGTGTTGACTTACTGATCGGAATAATTGAAAAGTTCGGGCTCATAGCCGATGCAGTGCGTGCTAATTAGAACAGCAACGCTAAGCTCTCAGCACCGTACTGAGCCCAGGTGTTTTTCTAAAGCTGTCAGGTGCAGTTCATTTACATGAAGGAAATATCTTACTGGGTACGATTACAATGCAGTAAGTAGCACAGACTACTTAGGGAGTAGCCCGATGTGTTTAAAAACAACCCGAGCCAGGCAGGAGTCGAACCTGCAATCTCCTGATCCGTAGTCAGACGCGTTATCCATTGCGCCACTGGCCCTGCTGTGACACTACAGGACTGTAACCCAGTGAGATGAGCACTGCACCTAGTAAAATATTACCCCCGGTCCATTCTTTTCCAAAAGTGAGAAACACCTGTTTTCTACATTTTGTCTGTTTTAAAACCATATCTCTTTAAACCAAACCAAGAGTTTGTCTTTTGCACTGATATTCTGATTCATTTCGATTTCAAAGAAAAAAAAACATTATCTTCCAAAACATCATAAAATTGTCCATTCTTCCAGACTCTACTTCTCTCTTGTAGTAGTACAGCAGACCTTTCCAGGTGAGCAGATCACAGAGTCCGAAATATGCTTCCTCCATCAAGCAAAGTACCTGAACATGACTCTGTCTTCATAAAAGCGCCCCTGTAATAAAGAAATTAAATCCGAAATCAAGAGGGCAGTTGCCTACTGAAGTTCAAGAAGTCATCAATTTTAACCTAGCAACACATTAAAGGCTGCATCTATACAAGTACGATTCTAGAAATGCTCACCAGATTACGTTTTAAGAAGGAACTGCGCCTCAGGTTCCGCCGAGATCTTAACTTGGATGGCAGGATTCAGAGTCCGGAGTGCGGACTGATGGCGCACGGAGGGTCCACATACTGTGGATCCCTCAGTTTTCTTCCGCGTGTTTAAACCGCCAGCGTGTGACTCCCCTGTCCCCGTGACCTCATTGCTCTGCTCTCGCCTCTGTGCAGCTGAGCCCGACTCATGGTAAAGTGGAAAAAAATATGCCCTCATTGTGGGATTTACTCTGGATCGAGGATAGATGTCACCTTTTTATCGTTGAACAGGATGTATGTGATGTGGCGACTAGGTTCAATTTTGTATCCTTTTAAAAGATTAAGGACTGGGGTGAGCGTGATTTACCACCCTTTCAGCTAAGAACCCGACATGAGCACCGTTTAAGCTGCATAGACTCGGTCGTTTAACTCTTCTCCATTAGCAGGGTTAAGGTTAAAGAAAAAAAACATTGCTGACTTCTTTTTTTTTGCCAGCCGCTAGCGCTGATTAGCAATGTTTGTATTTCATGTTTTGCAAGTTCCATCCATTTTAAGAAAAACAAGTCGCGTTAAAGACAGGAAATGAATACTTGCATTTAATTAAGTCTAGCCGTAGGCGGTTGTCTGTAAGGACCAGTTCTGTTCGAGAAAACAGAACAAAGAAGGCACCACTGGGATTCGGACTCAGGATCTCCTGTTTAAGAGACAAGCGCTTTAACCAACTAAGCCACGGCGCCCCGGGAGTGTTGTCCTTTTGCAGCCACTTGGACACACCACTCAGACACATCTGCATTCGGTGTGTGCTCCGCCTGCTCGTTGAGCAAGTTGCCACCTTTACATACAATAGCAACATCGACACCAAGAGAAAGGATGACAAATGGCTTTTATCTGGAACTTTTCATGTCCAAGGAGCTCAATGTGCTTTCTGTGTACAACAGGGCCACTGAACTCCACACTGGCCACTGAACCACAGCAGTGGCTTGCTGGCTTGACATCTCGCAAGGAAAATGTTGAAATCGCATGTGGAACAGGAAAATGACCCTCGAGTACGAGGGAAAAAAAAGAAAAAGATCATCTGGAGCGCGCCAACCCATGTCTGGACAGCCCAGTTTCATCGACGAGGTGGCCGAGTGGTTAAGGCGATGGACTGCTAATCCATTGTGCTCTGCATGCATGGGTTCGAATCCCATCCTCGTCGCTCTCTACGTTTGACGTTGGCTCTCCTTTTGTTTGCTCCAGTACTAGAGCCTTACATTTTCTAGCGGTGGCTGAACATGGTATAGTAGGCTAACGTTGGTATCGAGCAGTGGTAGTAACAGTATTTACGTGCCGCTGCTGCCAAGTGGCTCTGGGTTGAGACCGCGTTTTCACTTACTTGCAGCACAAACGGAGAAAGCGATTTTTGACAGTCTCTCGAGAGACTGCGCTAGGTGTTTAGGGATAGACTTTGTCAGTTCCCCCTGGGATGATGGCCTCTCAAATAGTTTGTGATTCCTCTAGACGTTTATACAGTAGAAGCCTGCTTCGTGGCTTAAATCCAAGCTAAGGAAACGAGTTAGAGGTCTGATGCAGAACTGCGAATTCAATGAACAGGAACACTACAGTACATTGCACTGTATGTGTGAGGAAAGCTGCCCCCTTCTGTTCCTTGTCGACCGAACAGAGGACTGTAAAAGATACCGCCAAGAAACTTTAGGATGCTGGTTGGAATCCAGCTCCAAAGAAGCCCCTTTGGGTGTTATGTAATCAAAAAGTTAGAACAGAGAATCTCCCTTTGATCAAAAGCGCAACAGAACTGTTTTCCGTGGAGCAGGTTTCAGACCCGTAGACCTGTTTTATTTGTAGGGCAGGGCGCATTCCCAAACGCGAATCTTCTGTTTTAGAAATGCTTTGGGCGGCGTGAAGTGAAAATAAGAAGTGGGCTCCAGATGCACATGGAAACAATCAAGTGTTTCATCCGAGCTGTTTCAAAGACTGCTCAACAGCTTTCCTTTTACAGAGGCCCAACGATTAATGATGGGGGTGCACCCTTCAATGTGCCTTACGACTCTAGGGAGTGATTGAGACGATTCGTAGCGTGTGTTCATTTCCCTCTATTCCCCATGTTGCAGTGGTAAGATGACGTAAATTCCTGCTTCGACACGTAACGGCATTATAATCAAGTACAGGAGCTGAGGGCTTTTGTTTTGTTTCGTTTTCTATGGCGTTCGTAAGCGCGCAAAACAAAGACAATTCCTGCGTCTAACACGAATGTAAATGCTTTTGAAAGTGCAGTGTGGTGCAGCTTGTAAAATCCTTGTCCACATTTGTGGTTTGTTGATGTTTTTTCTGTCTGCCAAAGTTGCATTTTGACATCCGGACGGGGAGACTTTATCATTTGAACGTGAAGCCAGCTTTAAACCCTCTGAGGCGTGTCTGTCTGCCGGCATGTATCTTGTGAAAGGTATTTTTTTTTTAACGGAGAGCGACTTTAATAAAGTTTCCGCAGCCACCTCGCACTCCGTGTTAGATTATAGGAGGAATGCGGCGGCGGCGAGCTCGCTGTAGTCGTGGCCGAGTAGTTAAGGCGATGGATTTGAAATCCATTGGGGACTCCCCACTCAGATTCGAATCCTGCCGACTACGGTGTCTGCCGCACATCACCTTGTGCCTGTACAGCAAAGGCGAAGTGCCGCTTCTCCTTTCCTGGTACTATAAAAATGCTACATCGCTTGGTCCTGCTTCCATGGAAAGCAGTTCTTCAGGTAATTCTACTCTCTTACCAAAGCTGTTAGGTTCCTTTCCGTGGTGAGATGGGTTGTCATGCAACGCTGCCACATAGTGCCGACAGACAAGTGTGTTGCGAGAGAAGAGAAAAGTGTTTGAAGATTTAAGAGTGTCTTAGGTGGAGCCAAAATCAAGTGTCACAAATGCAAGTGGGAAGATTTCCAATGTTTAATATGGTCAAAATAAGCGGAAGTTACCAGCTGGTCCGGCACAGTCTGCCATGCTTTTGTCATATACTGTAAAGTGGTGTGGAACTGGGTGTCGAACTGGAGCCTCACCATTTGCATAAGTGAGGCTCCAGTTATACATCGAGTGTCACATTAAATGACAAAAATGAAGAGAGTTAAAGCACCTGGAGAGGTTTTCTTACAACTTTTGAGCTGACACAGTTTTGGAAAATGTTTCCTTCACGCTGCACTGAACAACATAGGCAGCCAAGAGTCTCCAAAACAAAACAGAATGGACAGATAGGAGAAAATTCCCACTCGTCCTGAAGTTCCCAAAATCCAGCACTGAGCGTAAACAAAGTGTCTAAGTAGCGTGGGAATGCTAACCCTAACCCTAGCTGGAGTTTGAGCAATCCGGCACTGAGCGTAAGAAGATGAGTCAAAGTAACGTCTAATCGGATTAGTTTCCTTAGAGCTGGTTCAGAGTTTGCTCAAGAGTTTACCTTTCACAGATGCGCAAAGAAGAATGTTGGGGGTGCACGCTTCAAGGCGCCTTACAGCTGTAGGGAGTGATTCGAGACGATTCGTGGCGTGTGCTCGTTCCCATATACCGTACGACCCGGGGTGCAGTGCTAGGATGACGTACAATACCGCTTGGGCACGTAACGGCGTTATATGCAAGTGCAGGACGTGAGGGTTTTCGTTTGTTCGTTTTGTTTTGCTCTGCTTTGCTTTGTTTTGCTTTCCATCGCGTTGGTAAGAGCGTAAATAAAAAGGCGATTCCTGTGTCTACCACTAATGTAAGAGCTATTTCAAGTGCGACGTGGTGCGGCTTTTCAAATGCTTGTGGGCATTTCTCTGTTGTTGATTCTTTTTTTGTGTGTAACAAAGTGGCATTTTCATGTCCAGACGGGGAGACTTTATCATTCCGACATGAAGCCACCCTTAAGTCCTCTGAGGCGTGTCTGTCTGCAAGGCTTGTATTTTGGAAATGTTTTTTTGAAACGGAGAACGACTTTGAAATAGGCTTCCGCCGGCGCCTCGCGATCCAGGTAAGATTGTAGCAAGAACGCAGCGGCGGTGGGGCTTGCTGTAGTCGTGGCTGAGTGGTTAAGGCGATGGACTAGAAATCCATTGGGGTCTCCCCGCACAGGTTCCAATCCTGCCGACTACGTTGTCCGCCTTCAGTCGGTGTGTTTCGGCACAAGCAAAGAAGCGCGCCTCTTTGCTGTTCCTGGTGGTTTTAAAACGCCCAATCGCTTGTACCCGCTGCCTTGGAAATAAGTTCTTCAGCGTCCGCAAATGGCATTTTGCAGCTGGAAGCAGATGTCGACGCGTTTTGCACAGAGCACCAAAAAAGCGTCTTTTTTGAAGGCTCAGGCAGTGAGCATTGGTGGTTCAGTGGTAGAATTCTCACCTGCCACGCGGGAGGCTCGGGTTCGATTCCCGGCCAATGCAGTGGCTTTTGCAGCGAGCGGCTCCATCACTTGCATCCCCTTGCAACTCGCAACTGAAAACCCACTGAAGCTAAGCAGGTGTGAGCCAGGTCAGTACCTGGATGAGGATGAGCTACAGGGAAAAACAAAGCTTCCAGCTGGAAGCGGTGTTAATGGTGCCGGCGGGGGGGGCGCTCACCCTGAGGTCTGTGCGGGTCCCAATGCCCCAATATAGTGACGGAGATGCTGTGTTGTAAAAGGGTGCTGTCTTTTGGATGAGATGTAAAACCGAGGTCACAGCGCTCTGTGGTCATTCAAAATGACCACCAAAACCTTTGACAAAAGCTCTTGGTAATTGATGGTCTTCAATAATGCTTCTCCTTTAGGTACATTTTAAATCAGCTGAAAAATGCTGTGAAATGGGGGGGCACTTCAGGCCAGTGTAGGATTTGGGTTACAAGAACCATGAAACTGCACGAGAAAGCCCGTACACTGAATTACACAGCTTTCTATTCAAAGGAGGACAAAATTCCCTGAGTTTGATTTTTTGCAACACAGAGAGGAGCACTGTCGTGAGGCTGGTTAGCTCAGTTGGTTAGAGTGTGGTGCTAATAACGCCAAGGTCGCGGGTTTGAGCCCCGTACGGGCCAGGTCTAGGTCCAGGTCCCTGTTTGTGAAACAGGCAAATGACTGTCTCAGGGGCCCATTCCTCATTCTCAAGACACATGTATGCAGTATGTACACCGTGCATTCAGCAATAGGGACTGAATACACCACAGGTAAGGTTAGAAGTCATTCTGAGGTGCCACATATGAGGGATACAGCTAGGCATCCAAAATGTAGGGTTTGAGACCCTTCAGGAGTACTGCATCCTTTGAGACAGACCTGTGCATGTTAAACAAATGATCATTTCTTTTGGCATTAGGGACTAAATATACTAAACATATGATGCTAAAATGTTATTTTCACATATATTAATGTAATAAATGATTGCTTATGCTTTATAAACAAATCTAATTAAAATAAAAGCTTAAGTTTTGTATTTATCTTGTACCATAGAACAAGATTTTCTTTGTATTTCAAGCCCACAAAGTGTCCAAATGACGCACTACATGATATAAGGAAGATTATCACATGCATATCGGTATTATCTTTCTTATGAAAATGCATTCCTTTCATTACCTTTTACTTTTTAAAATGAACTCAAATTGAGTATAATGTAATAATTTAAGTAGAATAGATTCTAATAATATAATGATCCAGTGTTTTGCACTACTTCACTGCTTCACTGCTCTATGCCATCTGGAAATAAATCCTCAGACTGCTTACTGCCCTGGGCATGTACCAATAAATTAAAGGAGCACATCTGTTTATCACTGCGTTGAAGCAGGAGACACACAGTCTCTGCAAACACATCCTAGATACAGTGTTCCAGCACCTTTGACCTCATCCAGAACGTATCATTTCTTGAAAGGGATTGCTGTCCGAATGCACATCTGAATCCCAAACAGAATCTCTAGTAAAATACGATCATTTGTGAAACAGGCAAATGACTGTCTCAGGGGCCCATTCCTCATTGTCAGACACATGTATGGAATGCTTTCACCGTGCATTGAGCAATAGGGATTAAAAACACCGCAGGTAAGGTTAGATGTCATGTTCTATGATCATTTCTTTCAGCATTAGGGACTAAATATACTAAACGTATGATGCTAAAATGTTATTTTCACATATATTAATGTAATAAATGATTGCTTATGCTTTATAAACAAATCTAATTAAAATAAAAGCTTACGTTTTGTATTTATCTTGTACCATAGAACATGATTTGCTTTGTATTTCAAGCCCACAAAGTGTCCAAATGTTCTATGATCATTTCTTTCAGCATTAGGGACTAAATATACCAAACGTATGATGCTAAAATCCTGAAAAAAGGATGTGCTCCATCTCGTCAGTAGATTGGATTCCAAAACTGATTTGGGTCAATATACATTACCTTTGAAATTAAAGTACAGTCTACTGTAGGGAACCATCAACTTAGAAAGCATTGGCCTTCCCTGGGGGTCAGGTAGGTGCAAAAGATAAACCTTTATCCTATCTTTATCTTAAGATAAGTGGCCAAGCAGTATTTTTCCAAGTTTCACCAAGCACATCATGTTGCCATAGTAGACAAAGTTCTATAAAATGTTAAATAACTTTTAAAAAAAGCATCTTGGTCTTACAGTACTGTACAAGGTGAATTAAACTGTCCCTGGTAATAAAAAGTAATTAGAAGCATCTCAGAAACTTTATCTCTAGAAACATTAGCTGTTTTATATCATGTAATTTAGTGTGATGTTGTCAGAATTCAAGGACATTATCACACACAGAAATTGGTTCAGTTAAATCTAAAAAACACAGCTAAACATGGGTTTAAATGTAACAGAAGTCTTACCTCTTGTCAAAAGATTTAATTCAAGAAGCGATGTAATAAATTATTGCTTATGCTTTATAAAGAAATCTAATTAAAATAAAAGCTTAAGTTTTGTATTTATCTTGTACCATAGAACATGATTTTCTTTGTATTTGAAGCCCACAAAGTGTCCAAATGATGCACTACATGATATAAGGAAGATTATCACATGCATATCGGTATTATCTTTCTTATGAAAATGCATTCCTTTCATTACCTTTAACTTTTTAAAATGAACTCAAATTGTGTATAATGTAATAATTTAAGTAGAATAGATTCAGGTAGGAAATATAGAGTCATGATGTTTATGGCTGACATCATTTCACATGGGTGAATTTTAAGCTAAGAAATAAAAACATTTACAATGAAGATACCATTGCTTAATTTTAAATGCCTTTAAAAAATAAATACCTCCTGAGAATAATTTGCCACTCCCAGATCCTTGGTAAGGTACTGTTTGAATCCAATCAGGAGAGGAGCATCCAGGGAGTGCTTTCTATAGAGTCCAGCTTGGGCCACTCTCTTCCGGCCTGCTGATACTTTTTAACTACTCAGGGCCTGTAAGGATATAAAACACCGGTTTAAACATTTTATACCTATAAGACAAATTAGAATTTTAGTAAAAAATTGATACATCTGAAAAATAAAAAGTCTTACTGCTGATAGAGTTCTTCAGAGCTCACATCTTCCCCTTCCTTATCCGCTTCTGTTTCAGTTTCTAGAGCAGCCTCTGGCATCTCTTCCTCCTGGACAGCGGCCTCTTGCTCAGGGCCGCTGGAATGCAGGTAGATTCTTTTCAACATGCTTTTACATAATATGTTGTAACAATGATTTCAAAAAGAAACTACAGAAGCCTTACAGATTAAAAATATCTCACCTTGCCAATGTGTCTTCAGGCTTCCCATGTACAAAAAGGCCCAAGGACTCTAGCAGTCTTACAACCACTATCCTGTTTGCCTCACCAGACACGATCTCTATTCTGTGGTAATCCACGATGACCCCGTTCTTCAGGTGATTCATCATGTCCTCCCTCGCCTGTTGAGAGGCCATCCTGATCTTTTCTGCCGTGGCGTGCTTCATACACGCCCTCTTCAAGTGAGCAGGAAGCTGATCAAGAGTATTCAGGCACATCTTGCACACCAGGGGAATCCTCGCGGGTTTCCTTTGAAAATAAATAATACCATCTGTGTATAGAAACAAGCTAAGACTGATTTCTTAAATTATCCTTAATTTTCTCTCTCATAGTTTGAGCATAATGATTTTATTGCATTTATATAAGAATTGCTCATTGCTCCTAAATAAATAATGGTTTCATAAAAAAGTGAACACTTACTTGGTCTCAGTCACAGACTTTCCAATAGAAGCCATTGTGGAGTTCAGCAACTGCAGGTCCTAGAAGTGGGGAAGGAATTTTAAAAGAGAAATTGAATTACAATACAGAAGGAATGGCTGAGGGATCACTGAAATATATATATACAAATTCCAAAGACTGAGTCCATATAGAAACAACTACCTTTCATTTTCAGTATAAGAAAAAAAAACATTATCTTCCAAAGCATCATAAAATTGTCCCTTCTTCCAGACTCTACTTCTCTCTTGTAGTAGTATAGCAGACCTTTCCAGGTGAGCAGATCACAGAGTCTGAAATGAGCTTCCTCCATCAAGCAAAGTACCTGAACATGACTCTGTCTTCATAAAAGCGCTCCTGTAATAAAGAAATTAAATCCGAAATCAAGAGGGCAGTTGCCTACTGAAATACAAGAAGTCATCAATTTTAACCTAGCAACACATTAAAGGCTGCATCTATACAAGTACGATTCTAGAAATGCTCACCAGATTACGTTTTAAGAAGGAACTGCGCCTCAGGTTTCGCCGAGATCTTAACTCGGATGGCAGGATTCAGAGTCCGGAGTGTGGACTGATGGCGCACGGAGGGTCCATATACTGTGGATCCCTCAGTGATCTTCCGCGTATTCAAACCGCTAGCGTGTGACTCCCCTGTCCCCGTGACCTCATTGCTCTGCTCTCTCCTCTGTGCAGCTGAGCCCGACTCACGGTAAAATGGAAAAAAATATGCCCTCGACGTGAGATTTATTCTGGAGCGAGCCAGTGTTGCGCATAGCTGCCTTCAAAGCAGTTAACCCAGGTTCGATTCCCGGCCAACGCAGTTGCGAATGTTTTCAAATGCTGTCATGAGCCTTGGATTGTGACTAGCAAAGCGAAGCCTTTTGAAAGAGCTAAAGCACTGCAAAACGGAATTGAAGGAGAACCTTACAGGGGATTCTGAGCAGTGTCTGCATACATGCAGTCAGATAAAGGTGCCGAAAGCTTGAGCTACTCTCAATGTCATGCTGCCCTTCCCCGGAGTAAATCTGTTACATTGAAAGAATGCTTCTGGCAGGTTCAAAAAGGGACCCTTGTTAATTGGAGAAATCAATGATTTCGAATGAATTCTGTATGCGTTAAAAGACAGCTATACACAGAAAACACGCAGGACACTGCTCATGATGTTTCCCGAGCCGAAACACAGTGCGTTTTTCCAAGCCATTTGACAAAGCCCACCCACTGAAAACTGCAGCAGATCGTGTAAAGACGTTCAACTTTGTAACTACTGCACGCACAGGAAGCAGAATAAATTCCTCTTTTCAAACTGTCAAAGGTTTGCTTTGCGAACGCTGCAGGACATCGCACAATCTCTTTTGAATGGGGACAAACGATTTCTTATGGGGCGCAGTAAGTACAGACGTTTAAAATGCTCCACTCATGCCGACGATGCAGCATGAAGAAGCGCAACCTAACGTTTGACAGACAAAAGCCAGGCGCCGCTACGAGCAATATGAAACCAAACTGACAGCACACGGCGTTTCGCGCTGACACAAAAGTAATCTCGACAGACGCCGTTCTCTGCATAAAGCTGAAAGAGCTAAAGAGCGTTTCTGTTGAGACGTAACAAGCTCGTTTCTTTCTACCATGATATCACCGTGACCAAATCTGTCTTTAAACACCTTGCTCAGTCTCTGACGAGACTGTCAAAAATTGCTCTCGCCGATTGTATTGCAAACCGGCGGAAGCGGGGTATTGGGAAAAGTTTTCAACTAGCAATAATCGCGCCTCGGCTAAACCTCACAGGCTACGATACTGCCACTGCGCAAAGCTGACGGTTGCCAGGCAACCGCGGGGATCCTATGGAAATCGTTATCGATCGTCTCATGGCATGTCGTTGCTATAACGCTTCATATTTGTCGTCTTCTTCTTCTTCTAGCTTGAGGTTTTGAAGAATTTCATGACAGACAAGGGCTCCGTTGGGAACAAAGGGCGTTGTGAGAAAACCGTTGCTTATTTTCAGCAGCAGAAATACAACCCTTTAAATACAAGATGACAGAACAATGACGAAGGGCATGCCGGGAGGAACTCATGCACTACAGAGGAAAGGGGGCGGGCACGTACAGTTCACATTCAAGCCACAAGTACTCTTCTTGGATGTTGCACAAACAAATCCTAACGTCTTGAAAGCATTGCAGCATGTTTGTGTCCCACTTCCCGTGGCTGCGGGACGACTGACACGAACGGACAAACACAATCTGTGGCGTTTAGCGTGACATAGTCTTGCAGGCATAGTGCTGTCTCACTGCAATATTATACCGCTGGAGGAAACAGTCCATCTGGCCATGAAACTCATTTGAACGTCTAGCTACAGCAACTAACAATATCATGATTTATTCAGGATGTGTGGAATCAGCACGTCCCGGAGACAGCTTCCGAAATCGTGAGCATTCTCTGGTGGTAGGGGCGTTCAAGATGGCGCTCAGGTGGGAGGTAAAGTTTAGTGGTTGGGGAGTTTTTTTGAGTTTTTCATGACCTGAATGTTAATTTTTGCTTTTTTTGACTACAGAAAAATAAGGACTTAACACTAGTTGTTTAAACTTCAGTTATAATTGAAAGAAAAAAAACCTTTTTAGGTTTAAAAAGTCCGATATGAGTAACACTGGGAAAAGAAAAGAGAGTGCTGGGTCTTCGAAGGAGAACTCTAAGATACCTCAATCGTATATGTATAGCACTACAAAAAAATCGATGGCAACTAAAGGGAAAAGTGAAGCAGCTGCAGGGGCAGCAAGAGGGCGGAGGCGCCGCGCGCCCGGCCGACGTGTTGGACCGGTGCGCTTTACGTGCTGAAATAAACACGCGACAGCCCCGAAATGTTTCCAGAGTGCTGTGCACTGAAGACTTGCCTGGTGCTCCTCCGTGCAGATTGTTTGTCCTCCTCCAGTGCGGGATGAGCCAACACAAGGGAGCGCATTCGCCAACATCCAGGCACGCAATGCGATTTGGAAAGCAGCTCCTTTCCAAAGAGTTGCACACGAACGATCCTTCAGTCCCGCTCGGGGGGCACGGAACCCCCGCCACACACAGCTTCAAGTAGCGAGTCAGGCGCCGGGGCTTTCGCTTATGGCCACACCACCCTGAACATGCCCGATCTCGTCTGATCTCGGAAGCTAAGCAGCGTCGGGCCTGGTTAGTACTTGGATGGGAGACTGCCTGGGAATACCAGGTGCTGTAAGCTTTTGCTCTCCCGGCCAGCAGGGGTCGCCGTTGGTGCCGTAGGCTTTGGGAGGAAAACCTGCAGGATGGAAAGGTGATCTATAGCCTCATCTCTAGAGATGTTTTGTTGCTGTGGCATGTGTGTGACCCATATTCAAAAAAAAAAACCCGTCTGTAAAACGAATATCGAAGCTGCCTCTAAATCTGCAAATGAAGATGAGTCGATAAACCACTCGTTTTTCGTATAACTAGACATATATTCATTTGTTACCGATTTCATTCATTGAGCACGGATACAATAGAGGTACAGCCATTCACTGTTTGACATGTCTGCACTGGTACAGAACCGAGCAATCAGAAAACGGGTGAAACTGTCTTTAGACTCAGCATACAGTACCGAGGCCCCCCATGACCAAATAAAGGCTAACCTCGATAATCAGCCTAAAGAACGCAGACTACAGCAAAACGACTGACTTTGAAAAGGGAATGAACGTCCGGAAGGAGTAGTGGAACTAGCTTGAGATGCTTCTCCGGACCCCTAACTAAAAGCCAGCGAGAACCAGCAGCGGCGTCCACTCCTGTCAACCGGGATCCTTCCGCAGCCACGCAGCTCGTGGTGTCCTAACCCTCCCGTATCTGATTTTGGACCAAGCACATCAGGGGAGAGCGCGAACGCAGTCCCCCACTACCAGAAATTATGCAGTCGAGATTCCCACATTTGGGGAATTCGCAGGGGTCAGCACAGCCGGAGTGCAATGTCCGAGCCTCGCCCTGGGCGAACCTCCTTCTTGATCAAGGTATCTCCCCTGCCAGGTAAGTATGAGTTAAACAGGCCCCTGCAAGCGGCCCGCACCCACAGCACAAATCGCGCAGCCTAGGCCACCTCCTCGCCCCGCACGCCACCGCCTCCTGCTGGGCCCACTCTTTCACACACTCACACGCCACACTAACACTCAAAAGTGTGGGCAAAACGAGAAAACGAGCGCGCCGTTTCCTACACATCTGCAGTCGCCGTTGCGGATTCGCAGCATGTCCCGGGATGCAATTCGGCCTCATTTGCATAACTCCAGACCGGCAGATCGCCACGCAAGCTCGCGACGTGCGCCTGCCACACACCGAACAAACCTTTTCAGCAATTTCCAAAAAACGGGCCTGCTCGCCTGCCCACAAGGCTCCGTCTCTTACCTGCTCTCCAGAGCCTGCTGCCTTCTGTGCTTTTCTCTCGGCACCGCTGCAGTGCACACAACTCCTGCAGCGGGAGGGGGGGAGAAAGTTCCCGCGCTCCGCCGCAGGGAAGGCTCGCTCCGTGCGCACACGTCCTTTCGATGCCAGTCCAACAAGTGCTCCGCATTAGCTGCGTCGGGGCTCCGGCGTGTCGCACCTCACCTCACCTCGCACTGCCCCCTCCTTGAATGTCTGCCGCTGGGCATGCCCCGCTCTCCTCCGCCTTATCTTATCGCGTGTGAGCACCGACAATGGCCACAATGCCGGGGAATGGCACCTGTAAAGTGTTAATTGGGGCAAAGGAACAGCCCGTCTCGTCTCGGGGGGGCCGGCTTCAGAGACAATACAGCAAACACAGCGGGGCGGGGGAAGAAGACGACACCACACATGCGGGTACATTCAGCTCCGGCGGGAACAAGACATTTGTCGGTCTTTTCAAGTGCCGAGAGCCGAGCAATCCTTCACTTGTATCGTTTCTCCCCGGTGACTAGATCTGGCCCTGCGACTCTCGACTGGGCTCACCCCCGGGGCAGCCCAGCAGGTGTAAGCCTGGCCGGCACCCGGATGGGAGATTCCACCCCGGAAAAGCTCCGGTTGCTGCTGCTCCTGCAAGAGGTGTGACTGGGACCAGTAGGGAGCGCTCACCCTGCGGGCTGTGTGGCTCTCTTACGCCCCAGCCTCCTGATGGCGACACTCTGCTGCACAAACAGGTGCCGTCCTTCGCGGGAGGCGTCAAACCGAGGTCCCGACCCTCCTTGGCCATTAGGAAACCCCAGGGCGTCTCTCAAAAAGAGACGCCGGGGGTGTCCCTCTGGTGTTAGTGCTCCCCTTTACCCATCAGTCGGGGTCTCCTCCTAATCCCCGTCTCACCTGTAACAATCAATGACGAGGCCCCCCTGTCCGTGAGATTTAGTACTCGCGCAAGAGACCGGGGGCAGAGCGCGAACGCGGTCCCCCGCCCCCCACAAAGTGGGCGCTCCGGGTTCCCTCTCGGGGCCCTGCAACACAGCGGAAGGGCAGCGAGAAGGAGCCTCTTGCTCTGACGCCGCGCGCCCGGCCGACGTGTTGGACCGGTGCGCTTTACGTGCTGAAATAAACACGCGAAAGCCCCGAAATGTTTCCAGAGTGCTGTGCACTGGAGGTTTTTGTCTGGTGAAGACTTGCCTGGTGCTCCTCCGTGCAGATTGTTTGTCCTCCTCCAGTGCGGGACGAGCCAACACAAGGGAGCGCATTCGCCAACATCCAGGCACCTGACTCGCTACTTGAAGCTGTGTGTGGCGGGGGTTCCGTGCCCCCCGAGCGGGACTGAAGGATCGTTCGTGTGCAACTCTTTGGAAAGGAGCTGCTTTCCAAATCGCATTGCGTGCCTGGATGTTGGCGAATGCGCTCCCTTGTGTTGGCTCGTCCCGCACTGGAGGAGGACAAACAATCTGCACGGAGGAGCACCAGGCAAGTCTTCAGTGCACAGCACTCTGGAAACATTTCGGGGCTGTCGCGTGTTTATTTCAGCACGTAAAGCGCACCGGTCCAACACGTCGGCCGGGCGCGCGGCGCCTCCGCCCTCTTGCTGCCCCTGCAGCTGCTTCACTTTTCCCTTTAGTTGCCATCGATTTTTTTGTAGTGCTATACATATACGATTGAGGTATCTTAGAGTTCTCCTTCGAAGACCCAGCACTCTCTTTTCTTTTCCCAGTGTTACTCATATCGGACTTTTTAAACCTAAAAAAAAATCGTTTTTTTTTCTTTCAATTATAACTGAAGTTTAAACAACTAGTGTTAAGTCCTTATTTTTCTGTAGTCAAAAAAAGCAAAAATTAACATTCAGGTCATGAAAAACTCAAAAAAACTCCCCAACCACTAAACTTTACCTCCCACCTGAGCGCCATCTTGAACGCCCCTACCACCAGAGAATGCTCACGATTTCGGAAGCTGTCTCCGGGACGTGCTGATTCCACACATCCTGAATAAATCATGATATTGTTAGTTGCTGTAGCTAGACGTTCAAATGAGTTTCATGGCCAGATGGACTGTTTCCTCCAGCGGTATAATATTGCAGTGAGACAGCACTATGCCTGCAAGACTATGTCACGCTAAACGCCACAGATTGTGTTTGTCCGTTCGTGTCAGTCGTCCCGCAGCCACGGGAAGTGGGACACAAACATGCTGCAATGCTTTCAAGACGTTAGGATTTGTTTGTGCAACATCCAAGAAGAGTACTTGTGGCTTGAATGTGAACTGTACGTGCCCGCCCCCTTTCCTCTGTAGTGCATGAGTTCCTCCCGGCATACCCTTCGTCATTGTTCTGTCATCTTGTATTTAAAGGGTTGTATTTCTGCTGCTGAAAATAAGCAACGGTTTTCTCACAACGCCCTTTGTTCCCAACGGAGCCCTTGTCTGTCATGAAATTCTTCAAGACCTCAAGCTAGAAGAAGGAGAAGACGACAAATATGAAGCGTTACCGCAACGACATGCCATGAGACGATCGATAACGATTTCCATAGGATCCCCGCGGTTGCCTGGCAACCGTCAGCTTTGCGCAGTGGCAGTATCGTAGCCTGTGAGGATTAGCCGAGGCGCGATTATTGCTAGTTGAAAACTTTTCCCAATATCCCGCTTCCGCCGGTTTGCAATACAATCGGCGAAAGCAATTTTTGACAGTCTCGTCAGAGACTGAGCAAGGTGTTTAAAGACAGATTTGGTCATGATGACATCATGGTAGAAAGAAACGAGCTTGTTACGTCTCAACAGAAACGCTCTTTAGCTCTTTCAGCGTTATGCAGAGAACAGCGTCTGTCGAGATCACTTTTGAGTCAGCGCGAAACGCCGTGTGCTGTCAGTTTGATTTCATATTGCTCGTAGCGGCGCCCGGCTTTTTTCTGTCAAACGTTAGGTTGCGTTTCTTCATGCTGCATCGTCGGAGTGAGTGGAGCTTTTTAAACGTCTGTACTTACTGCGCCCCATAAGAAATCGTTTGTCCCCGTTCAAAAGAGATTGTGCGATGTCCTGCAGCGTTCGCAAAGCAAACCTTTGACAGTTTGAAAAGAGGAATTTATTCTGCTTCCTGTGCGTGCAGTAGTTACAAAGTTGAACGTCTTTACACGATCTGCTGCAGTTTTCAGTGGGTGGGCTTTGTCAAATGGCTTGGAAAAACGCACTGTGTTTCGGCTCGGGAAAAATCATGAGCAGTGTCCTGCATGTTTTCTGTGTATATCTGTCCTTTAACGCATACAGAATTCATTCAAAATCATTGATTTCTCCAATTAACAAGGGTCCCTTTTTGAACCTGCCAGAAGCATTCTTTCAATGTAACAGATTTACTCCGGGGAAAGGCAGCATGACATTGAGAGTAGCTCAAGCTTTCAGCACCCGTATCGGACTGCGTGTATGCAGACACCGCTCAGAATCCCCTGTAAGATTCTCCCTCAATTCCGTTTTGCAGTGCTTTAGCTCTTTCAAAAGGCTTCGCTTTGCTAGTCACAATCCAAGGCTCATGACAGCATTTGAAACCAATGGCCGGGAATCGAACCCGGGTCAACTGCTTGGAAGACAGCTATGCTCACCACTATACCACCAACGCACGCCCACAGGCACCCTGCAGGACACCACCAGAGAATGCTCACGATTTTGGAAGCTGTCTCCGGGACGTGCTGATTCCACACATCCTGAATAAATCATGATATTGTTAGTTGCTGTAGCTAGACGTTCAAGTGAGTTTCATGGCCAGATGGACTGTTTCCTCTAGCGGTATAGTATTGCAGTGAGACAGCACTATGCCTGCAAGACTATGTCACGCTAAACGCCACAGATTGTGTTTGTCCGTTCGTGTCAGTCGTCCCGCAGCCACGGGAAGTGGGACACAAACATGCTGCAATGCTTTCAAGACGTTAGGATTTGTTTGTGCAACATCCAAGAAGAGTACTTGTGGCTTGAATGTGAACTGTACGTGCCCGCCCCCTTTCCTCTGTAGTGCATGAGTTCCTCCCGGCATGCCCTTCGTCATTGTTCTGTCATCTTGTATTTAAAGGGTTGTATTTCTGCTGCTGAAAATAAGCAACGGTTTTCTCACAACGCCCTTTGTTCCCGACGGAGCCCTTGTCTGTCATGAAATTCTTCAAAACCTCAAGCTAGAAGAAGAAGAAGAAGACGACAAATATGAAGCGTTTCCGCAACGACATGCCATGAGACAATCGATAACGATTTCCATAGGATCCCCGCGGTTGCCTGGCAACCGTCAGCTTTGCGCAGTGGCAGTATCGTAGTGTGAGCCTTTGTGAGCCTGTGAGGCTGGTATCGCTCTAGGTTGAGCCTAGGGGGTTAAGGCCAAGCAGCAGCTGAGCTGGGTGGGATCCGGCAGCAACGTTCTCTCTCTCTGCTCTCTCCTCTCCTCTCCCCTCCCCCTTTCTCTTGCTCTGCCTCCTTGGCCTCTTGGCTGGAAGTGGGTACACGTGGCCTGCCCGCGGTGCTTGCTTTCTTCCTCGAGACTCGGAAGCGCTATCCACTCCCTCTCTCTCTCGCTCTCTCTCTCTCCCTCTTTCTCCGCCTCCTTGGCCTCTTGGCTGGGAGTAGGTACACGTGGCCTGCCCGCGGTGCTTGCTTCCCACCTCGAGACTCAGAAGCACTATCCGCTCCCTCTCTCTCTCGCTCTCTCTGCCTCCTTGGCCTCTTGGCTGGGAGCAGGTACACGTGGCCTGCCCGCGGTGCTTGCTTTCTTCCTTGAGACCCGGAAGCACTTTCCGCTCTCCTCTCTCTCTCTCCTCCTGCGCCTCCACCTAGCTGGGCTTTGCCCACAAGGACAAAGGCCAGGGCTCCCTCGCTGCTCCTTTAGCTCTTTTTTGCTCTCTCTCTTTCCCTCCTTTTTTTTTCCCTCTTTCTCCCTCAGAGATGGCAGACAAGAGGACACTGATCCGGTTCCACTGGACAAAGAAGACAGAGCCGATGCCGACTGCAAAGGCCTTCTTTATGACCTTCCTGCGAGGGATCTTGCAGTTGGTGGCCGGAGATCTCTACTGCCTCCAGGACAACAACGCAGAGAGATACATGGAGGCCTACATGGCTACGGACGCATCGTACGAAAAGGCAACGAGACTGATCAGGGAGAAAGGTAAGCACCCTGGTTTCTCTGATTTCAGGCCGGAGCCTATGAGGAAGACGAATCAGAGGACCATTACGGTTTGCACATACAATCCCTACGTACCAGCGGAACGGGTAACAGCGTACCTAAGGAGGTATGTAACCGTGGTGGGAAAACCGACAGAGGTCAGGGACGAAGGCGTCTGGTACGGCAAACGCCAGTACCGAGTCCTCCTGAAAGAGGACCCAGAAGGCGTCGACGGCTTCCAGCACCCCCCGGCTCGCTTCAACATCGGAGCCGACAGGGGGTACCTCTACTACCCCAGGATGCCGGATTTTTGCAGCAAGTGCAGACAGTCCGGCCACAAGACAAACACATGCGACATCGTCAGATGTCACAACTGCAATGAGGACGGGCACCTGGCAAAAACCTGCCGGGCAGCCAAAAAGTGCGACGGATGCGGCGCCGAGGGACACCTCCTTCGCCAATGCAAGGTAAGCAAACCTTCGTTTGCGCAGGTGGTGGAAGCCGGCAGGCAGAAACCGGTCTCCAGACAAAGGGAGAGGGCTGAGAACAAAGAACCCGCACCTCCCCCGCTGAGAACCGAAACTGCCGAGGCCACACCCCCAGCCGCATCGGTGCCACAAGATGGCCGCCAGGAAGAGGGACAAGATGGCCGACCGGAGGAAGGGCCCTGCATAACTCCCAGCAAAAAGGGAAAGCGAAAGCGGGAGAAGAGACCCAGGGCGGATCCACCTTCGGAAGGACATAAAAAGAGAGTGGTAAGGGAAAACCGTTTCCTCGTCCTAGAGGAAACGGAACTTTCTTCCCTCGAGGCCCAGGAACAACCGGAGGAGGCGCTTCAGGAAATGGAAACCCTCCCCCCCGAGGCCCAGGAAACGGAACCCCCCTCCCCCGAGTCCCACGGACAAAAGGAGGAGGCAGCCCAGGAAGAGGTAACCCCCTCCCCCGAGGCCCAGGGACAACAGGAAGGGGCAGCACAGGAAGTCGGAACCCCCTCCCCCGAGGCCCAGGAACAACAGGTAGAGGCAGCCCAGGAATTGGAGCCCCCCTCCCCCGAGGCCCAGGAGAAATTGGAGGCCCCCGAAACTCCCGGAAAAAGGGAAGAAAGGAGCCTTCCCGAAGCGGTGGCGGAGAGTATCCTCGAGGACGACGAGGATTATTTCGAAGCCGCCCTGGAGCCCGGACTAATGGTAGGGCTGGACCTGTCCAGCATGTTTACTTTTCAGTCCCCAGCGAAACCTGGAGGGAGCCCAGCATATTCCCCCCAGGACCCGAATGAGAGGAGTTACATCTAGGCTAAACAGTGCCAAGATGTAGACTCCCAAGTTTCTACTGTAAGTACAGAGAGGAGGTTTAACTTTCACTAGTTTTAATCATGACTGTGAAACTAACCTTCCTAACAACCAACGTGAGAGGGCTGAGAGACCCGGTGAAAAGACGGGGAGTCTTTCATGATCTGGCCTCAAAGTCTTTCTCAGTTTGTTTCTTACAGGAGGTCCACCTGAAGGATGAAAGCGACAAGCTGACATTCACCAGGGAATGGACGAAGGGAGAATCATGCTGGAGCGTAGGAGGGGTCCACTCTTCCGGAGTGGGAATCCTCCTCCTCAAAAACTGGAGGCCGATCACGATGCTCTGCGTGGACGTAAAGATCCTGTCCAAGCTCCTGACCGGCAGACTGAGAACCGCCCTCCCCCACATCATCCACAGCGACCAGACGTGTGGGGTGGAGGGGCGATCCGTCAGCTGGAACTTCCAGCTGACCAGAGACGCCATCGCCTGGGCCGAGGACCGGAACGTGCCCATGATGGTGGTCAGCCTGGACCAGGAGAAAGCCTTCGACAGAGTGAACCACAGCTATCTGTTCAGGGTGCTGGAACGCTTCGGTTTCGGAGAGAGTTTCAGCCGCTGGATTCAGATTCTGTACTCTGACGTGGGCAGCAGAGTGAACGTGAACGGAAACCTGGGGGATTTCATTCCCCAGGAATCCGGAGTACGACAGGGCTGCCCCCTTTCACCCCTTCTCTATGTTCTCTTCACAGAGACCTAAGCAGAGGTGGTGAGACGGGACCCCGTCATCGACGGCCTGGAGATACCGGGAGGCGCGGGGGAAACCCTGAAGATCTCCCAGTACGCCGACGACACAACGCTGTTCCTGAGGTCGGACAGGGGGTTGAGGAGGGCCCTGCAGGTCATGGAGCAATACTCCAGAGCCTCGGGGTCGAAGCTCAACCACCGAAAGAGCAAACTGAAGTTCTTTGGGCCCTGGAAGCACAGGACGACGGCGCCGGAGGGTCTCGAGCTCTGCACGGAGCCCCTCAGAATACTTGGGGTTTCCTTCCAGAGCCGGGACAACGAGACCAACAACTGGACTGAGAGGATCGCCAAGATGAACACGAAGCTGGGTCTATGGAAAACGCGGTCGCTGTCCTACACGGGGAAAGTGATGGTGTTGAAAGCAGACGTCCTGCCGGCTTTGGTTTACCTGGAGGTGGTGTACCCGCTGCCGGCCAGACTCAGACGAGCGCTGCAAGGGATGATCTTCGGCTTCGTCTGGGGCGGCAGGTACGAGTGCATCACGAGGAACCGGATGTGTCAGCCGGTCGAGGAAGGGGGTCGAGATGTCCCACATTTCCCCCTGAAACTCGACTGCATCTTCTTCTGCAACCTCTGTCGGGCGCTGCGGGAGCCCATCGGCCACAAGTACCAGTACTTTGTCAGGCTGTGGCTCTCCATCCCGATGAGGCACTTGGTCCAGTGGTCAAACACTTGGCCCAAGGCAGAGAGGCGACCAGAGCTCTACACCCACGCTGTCAAGTGGAGCAGGAGGTACGAGGCCACGAGACAGCCAGAGCTCTGCACCAACCACAGAGCTCTGTACAAAGAGGTGAGGGGGCATCTGGTCGAAAGAACTGGACAACGAACTGAAGGACCTCAACTGGATGGCCGTACACAAGAGACTGGCTACCAGAGAGGTCCTCTACAGACACTCGATCTCCAGGAATCCGCATTGCCCCCGGGACACGTGTTTCGTCGAGGAGACTCAGGAGCACGTTTTCTGGAGCTGCCCCTTCTCCAAGGCGGTGTGGGGCAGAATGGACAACATAATGCAACTCCTGGAAACGAATGCGGTGCTCAGCTACCAGTACATTCTGCTGGGGCTGGCACCTACCGGACTGGACAGGGGGACGCAGTTCCTGATGTGGCTGCTGCTGTCCCTCACAAAGAAAGGCCTGTGGGACGCGAGGAACAATCTCATCCGGCACAACAACAAGTGGGGAGCGAGGGAGCTGGAAGAGAGGATCCTGGCGGACCTCAGGAGGAGGATGAAGCACGACGTTGCTAAATGGGGTTTCTCCACGGCAAAGGAGCGCTGGAAAGGCCTATGGACCCTGTACAGGGATTAATGGTTTACAGCAAGCGGTAGGGTTTGTAGGGACTCTCATAATAGCGCAAATCCGCCCACCCTTGCAAGGATTGATAACGGACAATCACCGCCGTTCCGCCGATGTTTTAATTTTGTGGAGTGTTATCGTGTGAGATGTTTCCTTTTGAGATGTGTTTTTTTTCGGAATAAAGTATATTTTATAAGAAAAAAAAAAAGATTGTACCATAAAGATTTCCATGGAGAGGACTATGGTTTCCTGCAGGACTATGCCGGTAGGAGGACCAGGTTCCACAACTTCAAGGGGCTGTGTCGAGGTGATCCACAGTACTGTCAGGACCAGCCGTGGCAGTTTTAGGATTCCCATTCTGGAACATAGATGAGGCACATGGTACAGTTCCACTATAATTTTGAATATATTTTCCTAGCATACTAACCACCGTTCGGTTTGCCCTTTCTGCCTGGCCCGAGGATTGAGGGTGGTAGGAGATATGCAACTGGATCTTGACCCCAAGCATATTCCACAGGGTTGCCATTACTGTAGCTGTGAAATGGGTTCCCCGATCCGAGTCCACGGTCAGGGGGAATCCCCATCGACTGAACACATGGTTCACCAACAGCACTGCAGTTGTCTCTGCCGTGTCGTTGGGTGCTGGGAGGCACTCAATCCATTTTGTGAATGCACACGTAACAGTGAGGAAATATTTGTTCCCTCTGGATGACCTCACCAGTGGCCCCACCCAATCCATTTGAAGATTGGACCAGGTGAATGTCATGCCCTTTTTCTGGAGTGGTGCACGGTGCAAGGGCCGTGATGGTTGGAACTGGCTACACGTCAGACACCCCTTTACATACGCGGCGATGTCTTGGCCCATGTGAGGCCAGAATGCCACCTGCTGGATAGTGTCGTATGTAGCCTTGATTCCCCGGTGACCCCCACAGGGTTCGTCATGAGCGTGTTGGATCATGACCCCCCGATGACAGTGGGGAACTACCCACTTTGGGACACCTTGTGCAACTGGTACACAAACCAACAACCCCTTTATAATTTTTAGGTTGTCTTTCACCTCTGCCAGCTCCTTCAGCTCCAGAGACTGGCTCAGCACCTGCTCCGAAAGAGGTTGACGCACTGGGTCAGCGATATGCTGATACATTTGCCCAATTGCTGGGTCCTGTTTCTGCATTTCCGCAAGATCGGTGTTAAAACCCTGTGACCCAAGCACTACAGATTGAGGGTCAGCTCCGACATCCTGTCTAGCCCTGCTTTGGGTGACCGTCTTGACCTCAGCCACGAATTCTGGGGGTAGCCATTCCTGCTGGAACTGCCAGGGTTCACCCTCTAAGGCGCCAGATTTGGCCAACCGGTCGGCCTCATCATTCCCGTCTTTGTCGGGTCCCTTCACCTGGAAGTGTCCCTTCACCTTCCTCCAGTAAACCATCATTCCAGCCTCGGTCGTGAGCTTGTCACTGGCCAGGAACAACTCTTTGTTCTTTACTTCCTTGCCCCGGGCATTTTTCATGCCGTTACCCTTCCAATACGGAACGTGAGACACGAAGCTATGTCGGGCGTAGTTCGAGTCACTACAGATGACAAACTGTTTAAGGCCATGTGTCAGGGCCTGCTGGAGGGTGATCAGCACCCCAGCTACTTCCGCATACTGACTAGTCTTTGGTCCTAGCTTATAGCGGGTCGGCCCACAGGGAGTATTGTCTTGCCAGACTACTCCTACCCCTGCTAGCACCTGCTGTTCGTGGCGAAAAGAGCAACCGTCAACATAGGCCATGGGTAAGCCCTGGCCCACGTTTTCATCGTAGTACCAATGATTGTTCGGTAGCTCAGCAGCGGGAATTGTTTCTGGAGCTTCCATGTCAGTGTCACAGCCATGACACACTTGGCCCAAAGCCAGGCCCTGTCCCAGGTACATTTTCTTGCTCTGTGCATAACGTACCTCTATCTCATAGCCTTGTAGGGCCATCATTCATGCCACAATCCTGCTATTTGACACCCTGCCCGCTTTCAGTCTCTGGCTATACAGGAATGTCACAGGTTGGTGGCAAGTTTCGATGATGATCTTTTGTCCCCCAACATAACTACGGAAGTGTTCTACCGACCAGACCGTAGACAACAGGGCCTTCTCGCAGTCCAAGAACTTTTGCTCCACTGGGCTCAGGGCTCGACTGGCATATGCCACCACCCTTCGCTCTTGGTTATATTCCTGACTCAGAGCAGCCCCAAGGCAGTGCTCTGAGAACCCTGCTTCAAGGTAGAAGACCTTATTTTTGTCAGGGTAGGCCAAGCTCGGCGCACTACCGAGTCTGCGCTTCAGCTCCATCACAGCCTGTTCTGGGGAAGGCCCCCACTCAAAGGGCACGTCTTTCTGCAACAGCTTGTGGAGGGGCCTTGCTATTTCAGCGTAATCCTCAATGAACTGCTGGGAATAATTACATACTCCCAGAAACCTGCGCAGTTCAGACAGGTTAGTGGGCGACTTCATATTCTGGATAGCTTGGACTCTGCTGGACTGTGGCTGTATGCCTTGGGCTCCAACCAACAGTCCCACGTACTCCACTTGGGTCCTACACCACTGTCCCTTAGCCAGGGACAGTTTGGCCCCTGCACAGGAGAGCTGGGTCAACACATGCCTGATCTCGGCCATGTGTTCTTCCCAGGTCTGACTCCGCATCAGAATATTGTCCACATAGACCAGGTTGCCCCTGGCGGCTGCATCACTCATGGCTTTGTGCAGAAATATGTTGAACTCCGATGGGGAGTTGGAATACCCAAAGGGGCATCGATTCCAGGTGAACTGCCTGTTTCCAAAGGAAAAGGCCAGTTTGTACTGGTCTGTTGGTTCTACCTTAAGGGTCCAGAACGCATTGGCCACATCCACTGTGGTGAAATATTTCGCTGTTGTCACCTTGGCTAACTCTTGATCTAGGTAGATCATTGGCCATCGTGACAAAGGAACCTGTTTATTCAGCTGCCGGTAGTCAATGGTCAGACGCCATTTACCACTGGGTGTCAGCACCGGCCACAGTGGGGAGTTATAAGTGGAGTTACACTCCCTTATGATCTGACGCTCTAGTAGAGCATCCAACGTCTGCTTTATGGACTCGTATGCCGTGAGGGGAATGCGATACTGCCTGACATAGGTTGGGCGGGCACCAGGGGCCGTGGGAATGCGCACTGTGTTCAAATCCGTCACCCCGCAGTCATAGGCGTCCCGTGCAAACACTTCCCGGAAATCCTGGAAATTCTGACGCAGCTGCTGACGCTGGCTTTCCATTTCCAGGGCATCTGCCTTACCAACCTGTTCCTGTACCT
This sequence comes from Lepisosteus platostomus, assembly GCF_059453375.1. Lineage (NCBI taxonomy): Eukaryota > Metazoa > Chordata > Actinopteri > Semionotiformes > Lepisosteidae > Lepisosteus > Lepisosteus platostomus. Next base: position 174,148 of record NW_028291697.1, read on the forward strand.
GCTCTAGGAACCCCGCTTTTGACGGCATGGCGGTATCCTGGGTCGCACTCTCGGCTGAGTGGTCCATCGGAACACCTGCGTGTACTGTGTACACAACCATCTCATCCTTATCGCTAAGGTCCACCCTGCACACCTCCTGGTTGCAGAATCCCTCTATTGGCATAATTGCAATCATCCGCCGAGGGTAGGTGTAGTACACCTGCTCGGTTCCCCCCTCCCTGGCCAAGGGACCAGGGAGCTGCCCCAGTACTGGGATGGCCAGTTCGAAATCATAGAAACCATTGTCAATTACCAGTCCCATGTCAGTGCGAGCAGGGATTTTGACATCTTGTTTTGCTATGTTCTGCACCAACAGGCAGGTGGCTCGGCCATTCCGTTCCAGTCTGGGGGGTACAACAGACTGCTAGGTTCAGTCTGATAAACTGAGCTGATGGTTGGAAGAAAACCATCTCAGCGTCCATTCTCTGTCCCTTCTTTAGGCGTACCGGAAACCCTGCTGTTGACGCAGGAACGATCAGGTCCGATTCGTTTACTACCTGGTAGGCCTGAGGAATCGTCTGACCTGACCGAATGTTCTCGGGGTCGCCGCTTAGAGAGTGGGCATCTGGGTCCACCCGTGTCCACAGCACACTGTTTACTGTGTCCAGCTGGGCGCCCAGTCGAACCAATAGGTCTGCACCAATACAGACCGAATGGGTCAGCTGAGGTGCTACCTGGAAGTAGTGAGCAAACTTCCTTTTTCCGATGGAGATGGAAGCTACACAGCTTCCTTTGCTCCAAATGGACCTATGAGGTGGGGGTGCCCACCACAGAACCTGTGACTGTGTCACCAGGGTCACCTGACAGCTTCGCGACAGGTCCTCGAACAGACCTTCACTGATTATGGACTTCTCAGAGCTGAGGCTAAGAATTACATCATCAACCTGCACTTCTGCCACCTGGACCCCCTCCCACCACCATGGGGTGGTAGTCCTGGTCCCCCTGAGGTACCAGGGTGCACAGAAAGGACTCCTATTCATTACCGGACAGGGAGATCCACTCTTCTTCAGGGATGAAAAGGGGGTGTGCTTTACCTGGCGGGTCAAGCAGCTGCTCGGAGCACTGCTCCTGTAGTTGGGAGACCGTGGGAGTGCTGGCCTGGGCAGGACTTCCCTGTAGTTTTGGAAAGCAAGAAGAGACATTTATTCTCGTCCAGAGGAACCAGGAGGAACCTCCAACTCAGCTATAGTGTTCAGTGGGCACTGTGTGATCACAGCATAACCACTGAATCCCCCTTTTTGCTGTGCAACAGGCTTAGGGTTTTTGACCTGAACCCACAATTTTCCACGCTGGCAGTCCACCAGAGGCTCCAGCCTGTCAAGCAGGTCTTGGCCAATGAGTAGTGGCTCTGTTTTAAACCTAGAGATGTAAACAGGATGCACCACATTCATTGGCCCGAACCTAAGTGCCACCCACACTCGGTGTGTGATCCTGGCATGATCCTGGGTATAGCTGGAAATATCTATCTTACACGGTTCTACCTTAAGTCTGATGCCTTTTCCTTTCGCTACTCGTTTGAGCTCGCTGAGTAGATCGGCTGACATCAAACTAATTTCAGCCCCAGTGTCAATCAGTGCTTCTCTATCTAAGACGTTTTCAAGAGAAACCTTGATATCAATACGCCTTGCTTTGCCTTTCTGGCTGAGATTCCCTAAGAATTGTTGGAAGCCTGCCTTTTCTTTGACTTCAGGGGCGGGGTCAGCGCCCAACTCAGAGTCACAGCCTTCTTCCAGGCAGGAACCCTCCCACCCAATCAGATAGACTGAGGGAGGGGCTTGGGACGGATCCCCGCCTCCTCCAGTGGTCCCCCTAAGCTCATTCACACTTCCGGCATTCGGTGCGGAAGGTTTACCCTGTCCTGATCTCTCAGGCAGGGCTTGTTCAAGCCTGGCCAGGCGGGCTGCAGTCGACTCCCTTCGTCCAGTCTTATGATAGGCTCTGCCTGAGCCCTTGCCTTCCCCGTAGCGCTCACGGCGGCTCTGACGCTTAGTGCGGTCCTGCCTGCCTATTTTGCGCCGGGCTTAGCGAGCTCAGGAACCTCAGCTGCCTCGAGCTGAGGCGAGTTGTCAACCCTGCTGGCTTTAGTGGCGAACACGGCCGTTTTAGCAGGTTTTCGCTCTGAGAAAGCAGAGACTTCAGCTCCCCAGGCTTTTTGAGCCAACCTTCTAATGTCAGCCATTTTCATCACTTTTGCATCAGTGTGCATCACAATCATTTTCCTGACTGAGGGATGCAGATTAGCAATGAATAAACCTTTGAAATTCACGTTCTCTTCGCAACCCTCTTCATTCCGCCCTGCAAAATAAGTGCGCCTAAGCCTCTGATAATAGTCACGAGGGGCTTCAGCTTTTTCGTGCTTAATATGGTGCACAGCGGCCACGGCAGCTATGGGATCGATAAAAGCCGAAAATTCTCCTATCATTGCCTGACACAGCTCCTCAAAGCTATTACAGACCTCCGGTCCTTGTCTAGACATCCACTCGTGGACCGCTCGGCTGGTAGTTTTCCTTACTTACATAGCCTTTTCCTGTTCGGACGCTTCGGGCATAAACTGCAAAGTATATCTCAGCTCATCGATGTAGGTCTCCACATTATTCCCTGACACTGACGGGTCAAACCTTTCTACATCTTTGGCTAACTGCCTCAGGGAGTGGAGGTTAATTTTTACGGTTTCTCCGCGGGCAGGGAGACGGCCGTGATCAGGAGCAGGGGGTCTATGCCTGAATTGACTCGCCCTTGCGTTTCGCGCAGGACTCGGCGATCTCCCCCATGCCGATCCGACCACAGACCCTGGCCGGGAGAAACCTCCTCCCGGCGCGCTGGGTGAGCACTCCGGGCTGCTAGGTGGGCTGGCATGCAAGTGGGATCTAGTCTATTTTGCTTCCAGTACGGCAGCATCTGACTCCTTTTGCCTTTCCTGGCTGAGCTATTTAAACTCTCAATTTCTTTTTCTTTTTCTTTCAAGCTCGCTTCCAGGTCTCTCCTAGCTACCTCAGCCGCAGTTTCTCTAGCAGACAAGTCATCTAATTTACCTAAAACTTCCCTGAGTCAGTCTTCACTTTCCTCATTTTTCACTCTCTTTTCTCTGATTATATCCAACAACTCAACTCGCTCCGCCTTATATCTTTCTAGCGTTCCCTGAAGCTTTTGAAACTTTGTCAGCTCGGACAAAGACAGTTCCAGCTGTTTAGCTAGATTTAAGGTGAAACTCGATAGGACCAGAACTGCGTTCACAGACCCTCCTATGTTAAGCTGGTTCGCTACCTTAGCTACTAAATCTACTTGCAGCTTCTCAATATCATCAAAGTTCAACTTTTCGATACCACTCCAGTAACCAGGATTGTCGTCGCTAGAAATAGTACTTATAAGCGACTCCACTTCAGACATTTTAGCAGCCATTGTCATTACGTCAGAGAAACTTTAAGAGTATTACTTTTTTTTTTCTTTTTCCAAAATACAGTATGGAATCTAGACACCCGAGCAGATGGATTTCCAATCAGCACACGTTACACTAAACGCTAGAAAACAGGGGGATTTCTTTACGCAGTTATCAGCACACCCGGTATTCGCGTATAGAAGCCGCGGTGCTGTGCTGAACTTGAACTCACAGCAACATCAGTTATTCTGTGCGACTGATTCTCATTTCATTCTAAACTCGCCCACCCAGGGACGCCATTAAATGTAATGGTTTGATGGGTTTACTTAGACAATTATTAATTGTAGCAGTAATCACGAGGTTGTTCGTTGGGGCTTTTAGAAAATCAATCGTCAGAACAACTAACAACGCACACACAGGGGTTCAATACACTAGATACATTTATTAATATAAATTGTGCACTAAACATATACTAGTCTGCCTGGATACGAGTGGCAGACCTTACTGTGAGGGTTATCAATATACAAGGTATATAATCCCAAAGAGATGAAAACACAAAGAGATACACAACAGAGAATATATGTCAATATATATCGTTCGGTTACCAAATCGCTAATCAGTGTTATTACCCACTGTTACTCTAAACTCGGAAGTAAATACATTACTCATTGCTTTCCATCGCGTTGGTAAGAGCGTAAATAAAAAGGCGATTCCTGTGTCGACCACTAATGTAAGAGCTATTTCAAGTGCGCCGTGGTGCGGCTTTTCAAATGCTTAACAGGATGATTTTGCATGCACGCGTGCTTTCATGCAGTCGTGTGTGCAACCATGTCTGCTTACGTGCAAACGGGCGTGGTTTCATGTATGCAAAAAACTTTCCTGGGCTCTTCTGAAGCACATAAAATTATTTGGAGATATACATTTGTCTTATTTTCCTCTTAGGCTCTAGAATTGATAACTTTTTTTTCATTTTTGGCATTTTTCATCATTTTCCAGAAAGTGGTTGCAAGCCCGATATCATGCGAAGAAACTTCAGGATTCGGGGATCAGTCAATGGATTTTCTTCAAAGTTGGATTTTTGCACTCTGTGGACCAAGAGATGTTGTTCTATAATGTTTTTTTTTTTCAAATTTAAAAATATCATTTTTTCATGGAGCTTTGAATGGGATGGATTCACCCTCCTTTAGCCAGGACAGAGCTCCAGGAGCCTGGGTAGGATTCTAGCTTTCTCCCCTTGCAGGCACCTGGCACAGAAGACAATATTTTTTTCCTTAAAATCTTTTTTTTTTGTGTTCCTTGTTGTTCCAAACTTAATTTTAATCACTTTTAATTAGAGATTTTATTAAAAATAGTGCAATAAATGACTAATTTCATAAAAATTAATGTAATATAAAACGGATGTTTTCAACTTTATTGTAGTGTTTTAGAAACTAATATGTCTTCAAAAATTGTTGTTTTTCACTCCTATGAATGAAAACTGTTGTTATATGATGTTTTTTTTTCAAATTTTAAATGATCATTTTTTCATGGAGCTTTGAAGGGGATGGATTCACCCTCCTTTAGCCAGGACAGAGCTCCAGGAGCCTGGGTAGGATTCTAGCTTTCTCCCCTTGCAGGCACCTGGCACAGAAGACCATTTTTTTCCATAAAATCTTTTTTTTTTGTGTTCCTTGTTGCTCCAAACTTAATTCTATTCACTTTTAATTAGAGATTATATTAAAAATAGTGCAATAAATGACTAATTTCACTAAAAATACTAAAAGTAATATAAAACGGATGTTTTTAACTTTATTGTAGTGTTTTAGAAACTAATATGTCTTCAAAAATGGTTATTTTTCACTCCTAGAAATGAAAGCTGTTGTTATATGATGTTTATTTTCAAATTTTGAAAAAGCAAAGGATTCTAGCTTTCTCCCCTTGCAGGCATCGGACACAGAGAACCTCATGGTTTTCCTAAAAATCATTTTTTATGTTCCCTGGTGTTCCAAACTTAGTTTTAATCAATTTTAATTTGTTATGTTACAAACAGGGTAATAAAGTCTTAATTGGACTATAACTAATGTCATATTGTCTGCTACAAAACTGATATTTTCAGCTCTATTGTAGAGATTCTAGAATCAACTAATAAAGAATTGAAATAAAAAAGGGCATAAGAAGACATTACCAACAACGACCACATGATGGAGATATTGTCTAGACATTACCAACAACGACCACAAGATGGAGATATTGTCTAGACATTACCAACAACGACCAGAAGATGGAGATATTTTCCAAAGAGGCAAGAGGGGCAAAGCTGCGATAAGGTAAAATCATTTTTTGAAAGAGATTGTTGTCAGAATGCACATCCGTATCCCAAACAGAATCTCTAGTAAAATATGATCATTTGTGAAACAGGCAAATGAGTGTCAGCTACAATATGATTGCTACATATCTGCATTTGTTGGTATTTAAGGAGTAAGAGTGCAGGTTTAAACCTGCGTTCCAGTGTGTTGAAGAATTTCACAACACTACCTCTAGCACATATGGAAATAAATCCTCATAATGATTATTGCCCAGGGCATGTACCAAAAAATCAGTGAGCATATATATATATATCACTGGGTTGAAGCTAGAAACACAGAATAACTGCAAACACATCCTAAATACAGTGTTCCAGCACCTTTGACCTCATCCAGAACGTATCATTTCTTGAAAGGGATTGCTGTCCGAATGCACATCTGAATCCCAAACAGAATCTCTAGTAAAATACGATCATTTGTGAAACAGGCAAATGACTGTCTCAGGGGCCCATTTCTCATTGTCAGACACATGTATGCAATGCTTTCACTGTGCATTGAGCAATAGGGATCAAAAACACCGCAGGTAAGGTTAGAAGGAATGTTCTATGATCATTTCTTTCAGCATTAGGGACTAAATATACTAAACGTATGATGCTAAAATGTTATTTTTACATATATTAATGTAATAAATGATTGCTTATGCTTTATAAACAAATCTAATTATAATAAAAGCTTAAGTTTTGTATTTATCTTGTACCATAGAACATGATTTTCTTTGTATTTCAAGCCCACAAAGTGTCCAAATGATGCACCTTTGACCTCATCCAGAACGTATCATTTCTTGAAAGGGATTGCTGTCCGAATGCACATCTGAATCCCAAACAGAATCTCTAGTAAAATACGATCATTTGTGAAACAGGCAAATGACTGTCTCAGGGGCCCATTTCTCATTGTCAGACACATGTATGCAATGCTTTCACTGTGCATTGAGCAATAGGGATCAAAAACAGAATGGAAACAGACGAGGATGGGATTTGAACCCATGCGTACAAAGCACAATAGATTAACAATCCATCGCCTTAACCACTCGGCCACCTCATCAACAAAACTGGGCTGTCCCAACTGGGTTGGCGTGCTCCAGATGATCTTTTTCTTTTTTTTCCCTCATACTCGAGGGTCATTTTCCTGTTCCACATGCGATTTCAACATTTTCCTTGGGAGATGTCAAGCCAGCAAGCCACTGCTGTGGTTCAGTGGCCAGCGTGGAGTTCAGTGGCCCTGTTGTACACAGAAAGCACATTGAGCTCCTTGGACATGAAAAGTTCCAGATAAAAGCCATTTGTCATCCTTTCTCTTGGTGTCGATGTTGCTATTGTATGTAAAGGTGGCAACTTGCTCAGCGAGCAGGCGGAGCACACACCGAATGCAGATGTGGCTGAGTGGTGTGTCCAAGTGGCTGCAAAAGGACAGCACTCCCAGGGCGCTGTGGCTTAGTTGGTTAAAGCGCCTGTCTAGTAAACAGGCGGCCCTGGGTCTGAATCCCAGTGGATAACCACCTACGGCTAGACTTAATTAAATGCAAGTATTCATTTCCTGTCTTTAACATGACTTGTTTTTCTTAAAATGGATGCAACTTGCAAAACATGAAATACAAACCTTGCTAATCAGCGCTAGCAGCTGGCAAAAAAAAAAGAAGTCAGCAATGTTTTTTTTCTTTAACCTTAACCCTGCTAATGGAGAAGAGTTAAACGACCGAGTCTATGCAGCTTAAACGGTGCGCACGTCGGGTTCTTAGCTGAAAGGGTGGTAAATCACGCTCACCCCAGTCCTTAATCTTTTAAAGAGGATACAAAATTGAACCTAGTCGCCACATCACATACATCCTGTTCAATGATAAAAAGGTAACATCTATCCTCGCTCCAGAGTAAATCTCACGTTGAGGGCATATTTTTTTTCACTTTACCGTGAATCGGGCTCGGCTGCACAGAGGAGAGAGCAGAGCAATGAGGTCACGGGGACAGGGGAGTCACACGCTGGCTGTTTGAACACGCGGAAGATCACTGAGGGATCCACAGTATATGGACCCTCCGTGCGCAATCAGTCCGCACTCCGGACTCTGAATCCTGCCATCCGAGTTAAGATCTCGGCAGAACCTGAAGCGCAGTTCCTTCTTAAAACGTAATCTGGTGAGCATTTCTAGAATCGTACTTGTATAGATGCAGCCTTTAATGTGTTGCTAGGTTAAAATTGATGACTTCTTGTATTTCAGTAGGCAACTGCCCTCTTGATTTCAGATTGAATTTCTTTATTACAGGGGCGCTTTTATGATGACAGAGTCATGTTCAGGTACTTAGCTTGATGGAGGAAGCTCATTTCGGACTCTGTGATCTTCTCACCTGGAAAGGTCTGCTGTACTACTACAAGAGAGAAGTAGAGTCTGGAGGAAGGGACAATTTTATGATGCTTTGGAAGGTAATGTTTTTTTTTTCTTTGAAATCGAAATGAATCAGAATATCAGTGCAAAAGACAAACTCTTGGTTTGGTTTAAAGAGATATGGTTTTAAAACAGACAAAATGTAGAAAACAGGTGTTTCTCACTTTTGGAAAAGAATGGACCGGGGGTATTTTACTAGTTGCAGTGCTGAGCTCACCGGGTTGCAGTCCTGCAGTGTTGCACCAGGGTCAGTGGTGCAATGGATAACACATCTGACTACGGATCAGGAGATTGTAGGTTTGACTTCTGCCTGGCTCGGGTCGTTTTTAAACGCATCAGGCTACTCCCTAAGTAGCCTGTGCTACTTACTGTATTGTAATCGTACCCAGTAAGAGATTTCCTTCATGTAAATGAACTGCACCTGACAGCTTTAGAAAAACACCTGGGCTCAGTACGGTGCTGAGAGCTCAGCGTTGCTGTTGTTCTAATTAGTACGCACTGCATCGGCTATGAACCCGAACTTTTCAATTATTCCGATCAGTAAGTCAACACGTAGTCCACATGGAAGGTAGAAATATTCTCTTGTCTGTCTCTTGTTTGTATAGAACTGAATGTCCCTGACAATGTACTGTTAGTTTTAATTGAAGAACGGCATTTGTGTTCAAATATACCAGACAAGTTTACGTAACTGCTCATGCGACACTCAGTTGTAATTAGTCAAGAAATAAAGTCGAACAACAGCTGCGGGTTTGATTCTGAACGTATGAGATTGCGGCGCCTTTTACTTCCATTGACAAATGATAGAGATTCGAAGAGAGATCCTTCAGACCAGCAAGCAAACCCACGGCTATTTCGGTTTTCTATCTAGGCAACGTTGGTGTCTGCAATAGCATACATGAAAGCGTGATGCAATTTCTGTGGCTACATTTGTTGCACGTCATGCACAGTAAGAGTGTTTCTAACACCAAATAAAAAGTCAACAATTAGCGATCACGCCTTCTCCTCAGTTAACCCACTGAAACCCTTGCTGTTAACAGTTCTTTACTGCGTGCTTTACGAGCACCTACATATCGTGTCGGTTCTTTCAGCTTTATTCATTGGGTTTTCAAAGGCATAAGTAGAGCACCAGAGGTGCGAACGCAGAATGTGTGGTAATCTGAGGAACTGCTTTCCATGGCAGCGGGGCCAAGCGATTTAGCGTTTTTATAGTACCGGGAAAGGAGAAGCGGCACTTTGCCTTTGCCGCGCAGGCACAAGGCGACGTGCGGCAGACGCCGGAGTCGGCAAGTTCCGAATCTGCGCGGGGAGTCCCCAACGCATTTCGAGTACATCGCCTTAACCACTCGGCCATGACAAAAGCGAGCTCGCTGCCGCCGCATTTCTCCTATAATCTAACACGGAGTGCGAGGTGGCTGCGGAAACCTTTTTAAAGTCGCTCTCCGTTAAAAAAAAAAAAATACCTTTCACAAGATTCGTGCCGGCAGACAGACACGCCTCAGAGGGTTTAAGGCTGGCTTCACGTTCAAATGATAAAGTCCCCCAGTCCGGATGTCAAAATACAACTTTGGCAGACAGAAAAAACATCAACAAACCACAAATGTGGAAAAGGATTTTACAAGCTGCACCACACTGACATTTAACTGTCACTATAACTTGTGACAGGCATGATACAGCTACCACAATGCAGCTACCTAACCAACAGTTTCCTGCAAGTTCCCAAGGAGGCCATAGTACAGCATGGTTACTTAACACTGTACGGTCTGGAACCAGACAACATAAGACCAAACTTGAGGTCGTGGATGCCTTCAGGTGCCACACTATTGAATTGGATAGAAATCCAAGAAACAGTAAGCACTGAAGACGTACAGGTAGTTAGTTTGCTTTAATGGAACAAACCTCCAAACCACCCTGGCAGGTGCCCAACACAGGTGTCATGGTTCATCAGGGGGGCTGGGAACAGGAACCGGTGTTATTGTAACACTGCTGCTGGGAAGCTGGATCATGACTGACAATGTACTCTGAATGCTGTACTCTTACATCAAGATGTACTCCGGGTAGCACGAATGAGTCAAAGGTACCATTTCAAAAGAAAGGAAGTTACCTCTTCCCCAAATATCTGCCTACAGAGGTATCAGATACTGACAGTGAACTTCCTGATTTGTAATGCCTAGACTGAGATGATGTCTCCTACCGTGTTTATACATACTCCAGATGTTATTCATCCTGTTTGTTCCCAATGCTGGTTCCGGTATGAATTCTCGAGGAGTAATGTGGACATTTAAGGTTAATGTTCTAATTACAAGGGACATCACTTAACTCTGTTTTGTTTTGAAGGCAACAACGCCTCAGGACCTCGTGACCTTCAAAAAGGGGGGATATGTAGAGGCAATGCTTGTTAATAAGACAGAATTAAGGGCTGCTGTGCTTTCCCAAATGAGGCCCCATCTCTCTCTTCATCTCTGTGGTGCAGCCACAGAGAAACTATTCATGCAGGCTGATTTAAAGATGTTTTCTTTTGATAAGGGACAGCTCCCAAATGGGGATGCACTTAGCTAAGCCTGGCTATCATGATCAATGGTCATCCATTGGTGCCTATCTGTCTAGGGAGTGCCAGATGGACATCTGGATTGCATTCCTAGGTGTCAGGAGTAAGTGACTCATATCTCACCTTGATCAACCAGTCAGGGACTGGTAGGGCCATGTAACCCATGTGGGACTCTGATGCCCATTAAACTTTCAGCCAATGACAAGCTGAAGTTCCTCCAGGTAAAAACAGGCAACAGAGAGCCTGGAGAAGGAGAACTAGTAGGACTATTCCAGTAGGAGAATTCTAAGGAGAATTCCAGGGGTGCAAGACAATTCCATGGCAGGACGGCCCAGGAGCAGAAGGCTCCCAAGGGCAGGACATTCTCACAGCGCGCCTCCTGACCATCCTGAGACTCAGCACGGACAACCACGGAACGGCCAGTGTGTCCGAGTGCCAGTACTTTCCTCTGTTCTAAGAGTCGAGAGCGGAGGTTGCCACGAATAACCAGAGGATCCACCCGAGGTTAGCATCAGCAGCAAACCTCGTGAACAGGTCGGAACTGTGGACAGCTGAATCACTATTCAGAACAAGCGCTTCATCAGGAACGAATCGGTCCTCTTCCTGACCTGCTGGGACCCACAGTCATCTTTTCTCCTGTGCACAAACTTTGCTAGTTAAAGCCAACACTAACTAGCCGGTCAGTGAGCATCAGCAGCGCACCGTCGCAAGCAGCACAGCACAGCCTGGCACCTAGCCAGAGAGTGCGGATTGGACACCAACAGCCTGCAACTGTTCCTTTGTGCCCACAGGAGATCTGAATCCCGAGAGATTGGATGAGTATTCAACTTCACTGCATTACAGCTCGAGAATTCCATTGTTATCCCAACCAGTTGATATCAGTTTAATTCTTAAGAGTTATGTACTTGTTTTGAGTATCTAATGTAGAAGTTGTAATCAAGTTCAATTATGAAACGGTCTAGATGAATGATATACTGAACGTATGTCCTCTTGATATATGTAACTCTTTGTAACTGAATGAATATATACCTTTTGTATTCTGATAACCCTCTCGATAAGATCTGTTAGGTTTACATGCATATTCTATGTATTAATAAATGTATCCTCGTGTATTAGTACCTGTGTGTGTGCGTTGTTTGAGTTATATCGCATAGTTGGATTCTAAAGCCATTAAAAGAATTATTTTTGTGACTTACACAAAAATAATTTTTGGCTACAATTAATAATTGTCCCCGTAAATGCCCAAACCCTACAGAACTGGTGCCTCGTGAGAGCACACTACACCAGCTTCCGCGGGCTTGGCCGGAGTCAGGCAGCAATTCTGTCTTATAGCTTCCCTCGAATAGGAGCAGTAGCGGATCCTGAAGCAGATCCCAAAAGGTGCAATAAAATTCTTTAGGGAGCCCGTCAGCACCCGGAGTTTTCCCCTTCTGTAAGCTCTCCATAGCCTGTCTCAGCTCTTCTACTGTCAAATCCCTCTCAAGTACTTCCCTATCTTCTTCACTCAAAACGTTTTCTAGCTTTGAGGTAAAAAAATGAATTTCTTCATCCTTTACCTCTGTAGAGCTGTACAGTCTTGAGGGCCTCGGTGCAGGAGAGGATAGCACTCGGCTCTGTTCTCTCTCGTCCCTCCTCATCAACTACACTTTCCATGACAGACTTGGAGCCTACCACTTTCCTGAAAAAGAAGCGAGTACACTTCTCATTTTCTTCCAAGAACTGCACTCTGCTTCTTAACAGCACTCCTCGACTACTTTCTTCGGCTATGCTCCGGATCTCCTTTTTTAAAAGGGTGATATCCTCGAGCACATCGAAGCCACTGTGCAGCATCATGTAGAGACGCTGCAGCTGCCTCTGTTTCCTGGCTAGCACTCCTCTCCGTCTGGCAGCAGCCTTCCTTCCCTCAGCCATGAAAAAGGCCTTTGTCCTCACCTTCACCTCCTCCCACCACTCTCCTACTGACCCGTACAGACACTGCAAGGACAGCCACTGTGATAGTTTCTCCTTGTAGCGGGATACTACCCCCTCGTTCTCTAGCAGCTTTGTGTTGAGTTTCCAGAGGCCTGGGCCAAAGACAGTCCCGCCCTGGAGTTCCACTCTACACCCTAAAGCCTGATGATCTGAGAAGAAGACAGGCTGAAGATTGACCCCAACAACTTTCACTCTCGAGACAAAGCAATAGTCAATTCTGGAGCTGCTATTCCTCCCTGACCATGTATATCCTGCAGTTGTGGGATATATACATCTATATGTGTCTGAGAGTTTAAAGTCTTGAACTAAGTTTTGCAGGGCCAGTGAGCTGGAATCCAATTTTATCGGAGAGCTAGACTGCCTGTCTGTGTGCTCTAAGATACAATTAAAATCCCCTCCCACTATCACGTCTGTGCTACATAACAATAGGGGAGAGAGTGCCTTGAGTAGCTCCACCCTTCCTCCCACGTCAGTAGGACAATACACATTGATTAGCCGCAGGTTAACGGTCCCCCATTCCACATCCACACACAGCAACCTGCCATCTATGACCCTCTGAATACTTTTCAATTTGAAAGCCCATCCTTTGAAAAGAATAGCCACGCCAGAGGCTCTGTTGTTATTGTCCCCTGACCAAACAGAAGGCCCTTTATCCCACCTATCTTCAAAGCTTTTATACCTCTCTTGATAGGCTAAAGCACACTCCTGCAACATCAACACATCTCCCTCTCTCTGCTGGAGGTAATCAAAGACAGACTGGCATTTCACTCTGTCATTGATACCTCTGGTGTTAAGAGAAATTATGTTTAGAGCCATATTAGATAAGAAAGTGGAACCAGTCTTTACAAAACACATTTCTCTTCGGTCTCACCTGTTACCTTCTTCTTTTTCTTTTTCATCTTACCAATTTCCTGCCAGCCATCCTCTGAATGAGCCTTCATCAGGGTGGCAGCAGTAAAAGCATTCACGGAGTCCATTTCAAGGAAGGGGGTAGAGGGAGGGGTGGAGGGGTTCCAGCTGTCCCCATCGCCATGCTCTCCTTCCTCCTCGCTCGGGGAGAAAACAGAGTCATTTTTGCACTCCGGCTGTGCTGACCCCTGCGAATTCCCCAAATGTGGAAATCTCGACTGCATAATTTCTGGTAGTGGGGGACTGCGTTCGCGCTCTCCCCTGATGTGCTTGGTCCAAAATCAGATACGAGAGGGTTAGGACACCACGAGCTGCGTGGCTGCGGAAGGATCCCGGTTCGACAGGAGTGGACGCCGCTGCTGGTTCTCGCTGGCTTTTAGTTAGGGGTCCGGAGAAGCATCTCAAGCTAGTTCCACTACTCCTTCCGGACGTTCATTCCCTTTTCAAAGTCAGTCGTTTTGCTGTAGTCTGCGTTCTTTAGGCTGATTATCGAAGTTAGCCTTTATTTGGTCATGGGGGGCCTCGGTACTGTATGCTGAGTCTAAAGACAGTTTCACCCGTTTTCTGATTGCTCGGTTCTGTACCAGTGCAGACATGTCAAACAGTGAATGGCTTTACCTCTATTGTATCCGTGCTCAATGAATGAAATCGGTAACAAATGAATATATGTCTAGTTATACGAAAAACGAGTGGTTTATCGACTCATCTTCATTTGCAGATTTAGAGGCAGCTTCGATATTCGTTTTACAGACAGGTTTTTTTTTTTGAATATGGGTCACACACATGCCACAGCAACAAAACATCCCTAGAGATGAGGCTATAGATCACCTTTCCATCCTGCAGGTTTTCCTCCCAAAGCCTACGGCACCAACGGCGACCCCTGCTGGCCGGGAGAGCAAAAGCTTACAGCACCTGGTATTCCCAGGCAGTCTCCCATCCAAGTACTAACCAGGCCCGACGCTGCTTAGCTTCCGAGACCAGATGAGATCGGGCGTGTTCAGGGTGGTGTGGCCGTAAGCGAAAGCCCCAGCCCCTGACTCGCTACTTGAAGCTGTGTGTGGCGGGGGTTCCGTGCCCCCCGAGCGGGACTGAAGGATCGTTCGTGTGCAACTCTTTGGAAAGGAGCTGCTTTCCAAATCGCATTGCGTGCCTGGATGTTGGCGAATGCGCTCCCTTGTGTTAGCTCGTCCCGCACTGGAGGAGGACAAACAATCTGCACGGAGGAGCACCAGGCAAGTCTTCACCAGACAAAAACCTCCAGTGCACAGCACTCTGGAAACATTTCGGGGCTTTCGCGTGTTTATTTCAGCACGTAAAGCGCACCGGTCCAACACGTCGGCCGGGCGCGCGGCGCCTCCGCCCTCTTGTGGCCTTGTGGCGTCAGAGCAAGAGGCTCCTTCTCGCTGCCCTTCCGCTGTGTTGCAGGGCCCCGAGAGGGAACCCGGAGCGCGCACTTTGTGGGGGGCGGGGGACCGCGTTCGCGCTCTGCCCCCGGTCTCTTGCGCGAGTACTAAATCTCACGGACAGGGGGGCCTCGTCATTGATTGTTACAGGTGAGACGGGGATTAGGAGGAGACCCCGACTGATGGGTAAAGGGGAGCACTAACACCAGAGGGACACCCCCGGCGTCTCTTTTTGAGAGACGCCCTGGGGTTTCCTAATGGCCAAGGAGGGTCGGGACCTCGGTTTGACGCCTCCCCCGAAGGACGGCGCCTGTTTGTGCAGCAGAGTGTCGCCATCAGGAGGCTGGGGTGTAAGAGAGCCACACAGCCCGCAGGGTGAGCGCTCCCTACTGGTCCCAGTCACACCTCTTGCAGGAGCAGCAGCAACCGGAGCTTTTCCGGGGTGGAATCTCCCATCCGGGTGCCGGCCAGGCTCACACCTGCTGGGCTGCCCCGGGGGTGAGCCCAGTCGAGAGTCGCAGGGCCAGATCTAGTCACCGGGGAGAAACGATACAAGTGAAGGATTGCTCGGCTCTCGGCACTTGAAAAGACCGACAAATGTCTCGTTCCCGCCGGAGCTGAATGTACCCGCATGTGTGGTGTCGTCTTCTTCCCCCGCCCCGCTGTGTTTGCTGTATTGTCTCTGAAGCCGGCCCCCCCGAGACGAGACGGGCTGTTCCTGTGCCCCAATTAACACTTTACAGGTGCCATTCCCCGGCATTGTGGCCATTGTCGGTGCTCACACGCGATAAGATAAGGCGGAGGAGAGCGGGGCATGCCCAGCGGCAGACATTCAAGGAGGGGGCAGTGCGAGGTGAGGTGAGGTGCGACACGCCGGAGCCCCGACGCAGCTAATGCGGAGCACTTGTTGGACTGGCATCGAAAGGACGTGTGCGCACGGAGCGAGCCTTCCCTGCGGCGGAGCGCGGGAACTTTCTCCCCCCCTCCCGCTGCAGGAGTTGTGTGCACTGCAGCGGTGCCGAGAGAAAAGCACAGAAGGCAGCAGGCTCTGGAGAGCAGGTTAGAGACGGAGCCTTGTGGGCAGGCGAGCAGGCCCGTTTTTTGGAAATTGCTGAAAAGGTTTGTTCGGTGTGTGGCAGGCGCATGTCGCGAGCTTGCGTGGCGATCTGCCGGTCTGGAGTTATGCAAATGAGGCCGAATTGCATCCCGGGACATGCTGCGAATGCGCAACGGCGACTGCAGATGTGTAGGAAACGGCGCGCTCGTTTTCTCGTTTTGCCCACACTTTTGAGTGTTAGTGTGGCGTGTGAGTGTGTGAAAGAGTGGGCCCAGCAGGAGGCGGTGGCGTGCGGGGCGAGGAGGTGGCCTAGGCTGCGCGATTTGTGCTGTGGGTGCGGGCCGCTTGCAGGGGCCTGTTTAACTCATACTTACTTGGCAGGGGAGATACCTTGATCAAGAAGGAGGTTCACCCAGGGCGAGGCTCGGCCATTGCACTCCGGCTGTGCTGACCCCTGCGAATTCCCCAAATGTGGGAATCTCGACTGCATAATTTCTGGTAGTGGGGGACTGCGTTCGTGCTCTCCCCTGATGTGCTTGGTCCATAATCAGATACGGGAGATACTTTTGAGTCAGCGCGAAACGCCGTGTGCTGTCAGTTCGATTTCATTTTGCTCGTCGCGGCGCCCGGTTTTTGTCTGTCAAACGTTAGGTTGCGCTTCTTCATGCTGCATCGTCGGCATGAGTGGAGCTTTTTAAACGTCTGGACTTACTGCGCCCCATAAGAAATCGTTTGTCCCCGTTCAAAAGAGATTGTGCGATGTCCTGCAGCGTTCGCAAAGCAAACCTTTGACAGTTTGATAAGAGCATAAATAAAAAGGCGATTTCTGCGTCTACCACTAATGTAAGAGCTATTTCAAGTGCGACGTGGTGCGGCTTTTCAAATGCTTGTGGGCATTTCTCTGTTGTTGATTCTTTTTTTGTGTGTAACAAAGTGGCATTTTCATGTCCGGACGGGGAGACTTTATCATTCCGACATGAAGCCACCCTTAAGTCCTCTGAGGTGTGTCTGTCTGCAAGGCTTGTATTTTGGAAATGTTTTTTTGAAACGGAGAACGACTTTGAAATAGGCTTCCGCCGGCGCCTCGCGATCCAGGTAAGATTGTAGCAAGAACGCAGCGGCGGTGGGGTTTGCTGTAGTCGTGGCTCAGTGGTAAAGGCGATGGACTAGAAATCCATAGGGGTCTTCCCGCACAGGTTCCAATCCTGCCGACTACGTTGTCCGCCTTCAGTCGGTGTGTTTCGGCACAAGCAAAGAAGCGCGCCTCTTTGCTGTTCCTGGTGGTTTTAAAACGCCCAATCGCTTGTACCTGCTGCCTTGGAAATAAGTTCTTCAGCGTCCGCAAATGGCATTTTGCAGCTGGAAGCAGATGTCGACGCGTTTTGCACAGAGCACCAAAAAAGCGTCTTTTTTGAAGGCCCAGGCACTGAGCATTGGTGGTTCAGTGGTAGAATTCTCGCCTGCCACGCGGGAGGCTCGGGTTCGATTCCCGGCCAATGCAGTGGCTTTTGCAGCGAGCGGCTCCATCACTTGCATCCCCTTGCAACTCGCAACTAAAAACCCACTGAAGCTAAGCAGGTGTGAGCCAGGTCAGTACCTGGATGAGGATGAGCTACAGGGAAAAACAAAGCTTCCAGCTGGAAGCGGTGTTAATGGTGCCGGCGGGGGGGCGCTCACCCTGAGGTCTGTGCGGGTCCCAATTCCCCAGTATAGTGACGGAGATGCTGTGTTGTAAAAGGGCGCTGTCTTTTGGATGAGATGTAAAACCGAGGTCACAGCGCTCTGTGGTCATTCAAAATGACCACCAAGACCTTTGACAAAAGCTCTTGGTAATTGATGGTCTTCAATAATGCTTCTCCTTTAGGTACATTTTAAATCAGCTGAAAAATGCTGTGAAATGGGGGGGCACTTCAGGCCAGTGTAGGATTTGGGTTACAAGAACCATGAAACTGCACGAGAAAGCCCGTACACTGAATTACGTGCATGTTAAACAAATGATCATTTCTTTCGGCATTAGGGACTAAATATACTAAACATATGATGCTAAAATGTTATTTTCACATATATTAATGTAATAAGTGATTGCTTATGCTTTATAAACAAATCTAATTAAAATAAAAGCTTAAGTTTTGTATTTATCTTGTACCATAGAACATGATTTTCTTTGTATTTCAAGCCCACAAAGTGTCCAAATGACGCACTACATGATATAAGGAAGATTATCACATGCATATCGGTATTATCTTTCTTATGAAAATGCATTCCTTTCATTACCTTTTACTTTTTAAAATGAACTCAAATTGAGTATAATGTAATAATTTAAGTAGAATAGATTCTAATAATATAATGATCCAGTGTTTTGCACTATTTCACTGCTTCACTGCTCTATGCCATCTGGAAATAAATCCTCAGACTGCTTACTGCCCTGGGCATGTACCAATAAATTAAAGGAGCACATCTGTTTATCACTGCGTTGAAGCAGGAGACACACAGTCTCTGCAAACACATCCTAGATACAGTGTTCCAGCACCTTTGACCTCATCCAGAACGTATCATTTCTTGAAAGGGATTGCTGTCCGAATGCACATCTGAATCCCAAACAGAATCTCTAGTAAAATACGATCATTTGTGAAACAGGCAAATGACTGTCTCAGGGGCCCATTCCTCATTGTCAGACACATGTATGGAATGCTTTCACCGTGCATTGAGCAATAGGGATTAAAAACACCGCAGGTAAGGTTAGATGTCATGTTCTATGATCATTTCTTTCAGCATTAGGGACTAAATATACTAAACGTATGATGCTAAAATGTTATTTTCACATATATTAATGTAATAAATGATTGCTTATGCTTTATAAACAAATCTAATTAAAATAAAAGCTTAAGTTTTGTATTTATCTTGTACCATAGAACATGATTTGCTTTGTATTTCAAGCCCACAAAGTGTCCAAATGTTCTATGATCATTTCTTTCAGCATTAGGGACTAAATATACCAAACGTATGATGCTAAAATCCTGAAAAAAGGATGTGCTCCATCTCGTCAGTAGATTGGATTCCAAAACTGATTTGGGTCAATATACATTACCTTTGAAATTAAAGTACAGTCTACTGTAGGGAACCATCAACTTAGAAAGCATTGGCCTTCCCTGGGGGTCAGGTAGGTGCAAAAGATAAACCTTTATCCTATCTTTATCTTAAGATAAGTGGCCAAGCAGTATTTTTCCAAGTTTCACCAAGCACATCATGTTGCCATAGTAGACAAAGTTCTATAAAATGTTAAATAACTTTTAAAAAAAGTATCTTGGTCTTACAGTACTGTACAAGGTGAATTAAACTGTCCCTGGTAATAAAAAGTAATTAGAAGCATCTCAGAAACTTTATCTCTAGAAACATTAGCTGTTTTATATCATGTAATTTAGTGTGATGTTGTCAGAATTCAAGGACATTATCACACACAGAAATTGGTTCAGTTAAATCTAAAAAACACAGCTAAACATGGGTTTAAATGTAACAGAAGTCTTACCTCTTGTCAAAAGATTTAATTCAAGAAGCGATGTAATAAATGATTGCTTATGCTTTATAAAGAAGCTTAAGTTTTGTATTTATCTTGTACCATAGAACATGATTTTCTTTGTATTTGAAGCCCACAAAGTGTCCAAATGATGCACTACATGATATAAGGAAGATTATCACATGCATATCGGTATTATCTTTCTTATGAAAATGCATTCCTTTCATTACCTTTTACTTTTTAAAATGAACTCAAATTGTGTATAATGTAATAATTTAAGTAGAATAGATTCAGGTAGGAAATATATTATATAATATATTTTGACAGACAAAAGTCATGATGTTTATGGCTGACATCATTTCACATGGGTGAATTTTAAGCTAAGAAATAAAAACATTTACAATGAAGATACCATTGCTTAATTTTAAATGCCTTTAAAAAATAAATACCTCCTGAGAATAATTTGCCACTCCCAGATCCTTGGTAAGGTACTGTTTGAATCCAATCAGGAGAGGAGCATCCAGGGAGTGCTTTCTATAGAGTCCAGCTTGGGCCACTCTCTTCCGGCCTGCTGATACTTTTTAACTACTCAGGGCCTGTAAGGATATAAAACACCGGTTTAAACATTTTATACCTATAAGACAAATTAGAATTTTAGTAAAAAATAGATACATCTGAAAAATAAAAAAGTCTTACTGCTGATAGAGTTCTTCAGAGCTCACATCTTCCCCTTCCTTATCCGCTTCTGTTTCAGTTTCTAGAGCAGCCTCTGGCATCTCTTCCTCCTGGACAGCGGCCTCTTGCTCAGGGCCGCTGGAATGCAGGTAGATTCTTTTCAACATGCTTTTACATAATATGTTGTAACAATGATTTCAAAAAGAAACTACAGAAGCCTTACAGATTAAAAATATCTCACCTTGCCAATGTGTCTTCAGGCTTCCCATGTACAAAAAGGCCCAAGGACTCTAGCAGTCTTACAACCACTATCCTGTTTGCCTCACCAGACACGATCTCTATTCTGTGGTAATCCACGATGACCCCGTTCTTCAGGTGATTCATCATGTCCTCCCTCGCCTGTTGAGAGGCCATCCTGATCTTTTCTGCCGTGGCGTGCTTCATACACGCCCTCTTCAAGTGAGCAGGAAGCTGATCAAGAGTATTCAGGTACATCTTGCACACCAGGGGAATCCGCGCGGGTTTCCTTTGAAAATAAATAATACCATCTGTGTATAGAAACAAGCTAAGACTGATTTCTTAAATTATCCTTAATTTTCTCTCTCATAGTTTGAGCATAATGATTTTATTGCATTTATATAAGAATTGCTCATTGCTCCTAAATAAATAATGGTTTCATAAAAAAGTGAACACTTACTTGGTCTCAGTCACAGACTTTCCAATAGAAGCCATTGTGGAGTTCAGCAACTGCAGGTCCTAGAAGTGGGGAAGGAATTTTAAAAGAGAAATTGAATTACAATACAGAAGGAATGGCTGAGGGTTCACTGAAATATATAAATATACAAATTCCAAAGACTGAGTCCATATAGAAACAACTACCTTTCATTTTCAGTATAAGAAAAAAAAACATTATCTTCCAAAGCATCATAAAATTGTCCCTTCTTCCAGACTCTACTTCTCTCTTGTAGTAGTATAGCAGACCTTTCCAGGTGAGCAGATCACAGAGTCCGAAATGAGCTTCCTCCATCAAGCAAAGTACCTGAACATGACTCTGTCTTCATAAAAGCGCCCCTGTAATAAAGAAATTAAATCCGAAATCAAGAGGGCAGTTGCCTACCGAAATACAAGAAGTCATCAATTTTAACCTAGCAACACATTAAAGGCTGCATCTATACAAGTACGATTCTAGAAATGCTCACCAGATTACGTTTTAAGAAGGAACTGCGCCTCAGGTTCCGCCGAGATCTTAACTCGGATGGCAGGATTCAGAGTCCGGAGTGCGGACTGATGGCGCACGGAGGGTCCATATACTGTGGATCCCTCAGTGATCTTCCGCATATTCAAACCGCCAGCGTGTGACTCCCCTGTCCCCGTGACCTCATTGCTCTGCTCTCTCCTCTGTGCAGCTGAGCCCGACTCACGGTAAAATGGAAAAAAATATGCCCTCGACGCGAGATTTATTCTGGAGCGAGCCAGTGTTGCGCATAGCTGCCTTCAAAGCAGTTAACCCAGGTTCGATTCCCGGCCAACGCAGTTGCGAATGTTTTCAAATGCTGTCATGAGCCTTGGATTGTGACTAGCAAAGCGAAGCCTTTTGAAAGAGCTAAAGCACTGCAAAACGGAATTGAAGGAGAATCTTACAGGGGATTCTGAGCAGTGTCTGCATACATGCAGTCAGATAAAGGTGCTGAAAGCTTGAGCTACTCTAAATGTCATGCTGCCCTTCCCGGGAGTAAATCTGTTACATTGAAAGGATGCTTCTGGCAGGTTCAAAAAGGGACCCTTGTTAATTGGAGAAATCAATGATTTCGAATGAATTCTGTATGCGTTAAAAGACAGCTATACACAGAAAACATGCAGGACACTGCTCATGATGTTTCCCGAGCCGAAACACAGTGCGTTTTTCCAAGCCATTTGACAAAGCCCACCCACTGAAAACTGCAGCAGATCGTGTAAAGACGTTCAACTTTGTAACTACTGCACGCACAGGAAGCAGAATAAATTCCTCTTTTCAAACTGTCAAAGGTTTGCTTTGCGAACGCTGCAGGACATCGCACAATCTCTTTTGAATGGGGACAAACGATTTCTTATGGGGCGCAGTAAGTACAGACGTTTAAAATGCTCCACTCATGCCGACGATGCAGCATGAAGAAGCGCAACCTAACGTTTGACAGACAAAAGCCAGGCGCCGCTATGAGCAATATGAAATCATACTGACAGCACACGGCGTTTCGCGCTGACACAAAAGTAATCTCGACAGACGCTGTTCTCTGCATAAAGCTGAAAGAGCTAAAGAGCGTTCCTGTTGACACGTAACAAGCTCGTTTCTTTCTACCATGATATCACCGTGACCAAATCTGTCTTTAAACACCTTGCTCAGTCTCCGACAAGACTGTCAAAAATTGCTTTCGCCGATTGTATTGCAAACCGGCGGAAGCGGGGTATTGGGAAAAGTTTTCAACTAGCAATAATCGCGCCTCGGCTAAACCTCACAGGCTACGATACTGCCACTGCGCAAAGCTGACGGTTGCCAGGCAACCGCGGGGATCCTATGGAAATCGTTATCAATCGTCTCATGGCATGTCGTTGCGGTAACGCTTCATATTTGTCGTCTTCTTCTTCTTCTAGCTTGAGGTTTTGAAGAATTTCATGACAGACAAGGGCTCCGTTGGGAACAAAGGGCGTTGTGAGAAAACCGTTGCTTATTTTCAGCAGCAGAAATACAACCCTTTAAATACAAGATGACAGAACAATGACGAAGGGCATGCCGGGAGGAACTCATGCACTACAGAGGAAAGGGGGCGGGCACGTACAGTTCACATTCAAGCCACAAGTACTCTTCTTGGATGTTGCACAAACAAATCCTAACGTCTTGAAAGCATTGCAGCATGTTTGTGTCCCACTTCCCGTGGCTGCGGGACGACTGACACGAACGGACAAACACAATCTGTGGCGTTTAGCATGACATAGTCTTGCAGGCATCGTGCTGTCTCACTGCAATATTATACCGCTGGAGGAAACAGTCCATCTGGCCATGAAACTCATTTGAACGTCTAGCTACAGCAACTAACAATATCATGATTTATTCAGGATGTGTGGAATCAGCACGTCCCGGAGACAGCTTCCGAAATCGTGAGCATTCTCTGGTGGTAGGGGCGTTCAAGATGGCGCTCAGGTGGGAGGTAAAGTTTAGTGGTTGGGGAGTTTTTTTGAGTTTTTCATGACCTGAATGTTAATTTTTGCTTTTTTTGACTACAGAAAAATAAGGACTTAACACTAGTTGTTTAAACTTCAGTTTTAATTGAAAGAAAAAAAAACGATTTTTTTTTAGGTTTAAAAAGTCCGATATGAGTAACACTGGGAAAAGAAAAGAGAGTGCTGGGTCTTCGAAGGAGAACTCTAAGATACCTCAATCGTATATGTATAGCACTACAAAAAAATCGATGGCAACTAAAGGGAAAAGTGAAGCAGCTGCAGGGGCAGCAACAGGGCGGAGGCGCCGCGCGCCCGGCCGACGTGTTGGACCGGTGCGCTTTACGTGCTGAAATAAACACGCGACAGCCCCGAAATGTTTCCAGAGTGCTGTGCACTGAAGACTTGCCTGGTGCTCCTCCGTGCAGATTGTTTGTCCTCCTCCAGTGCGGGACAAGCCAACACAAGGGAGCGCATTCGCCAACATCCAGGCACGCAATGCGATTTGGAAAGCAGCTCCTTTCCAAAGAGTTGCACACGAACGATCCTTCAGTCCCGCTCGGGGAGCACGGAACCCCCGCCACACACAGCTTCAAGTAGCGAGTCAGGCGCTGGGGCTTTTGCTTACGGCCACACCACCCTGAACACGCCCAATCTCGTCTGGTCTCGGAAGCTAAGCAGCGTCGGGCCTGGTTAGTACTTGGATGGGAGACTGCCTGGGAATACCAGGTGCTGTAAGCTTTTGCTCTCCCGGCCAGCAGGGGTCGCCGTTGGTGCCGTAGGCTTTGGGAGGAAAACCTTCAGGATGGAAAGGTGATCTATAGCCTCATCTCTAGAGATGTTTTGTTGCTGTGGCATGTGTGTGACCCATATTCAAAAAAAAAACCCGTCTGTAAAACGAATATCGAAGCTGCCTCTAAATCTGCAAATGAAGATGAGTCGATAAACCACTCGTTTTTCGTATAACTAGACATATATTCATTTGTTACCGATTTCATTCATTGAGCACGGATACAATAGAGGTACAGCCATTCACTGTTTGACATGTCTGCACTGGTACAGAACCGAGCAATCAGAAAACGGGTGAAACTGTCTTTAGACTCAGCATACAGTACCGAGGCCCCCCATGACCAAATAAAGGCTAACCTCGATAATCAGCCTAAAGAACGCAGACTACAGCAAAACGACTGACTTTGAAAAGGGAATGAACGTCCGGAAGGAGTAGTGGAACTAGCTTGAGATGCTTCTCCGGACCCCTAACTAAAAGCCAGCGAGAACCAGCAGCGGCGTCCACTCCTGTCGAACCGGGATCCTTCCGCAGCCACGCAGCTCGTGGTGTCCTAACCCTCTCGTATCTGATTTTGGATCAAGCACATCAGGGGAGAGCGCGAACGCAGTCCCCCACTATCAGAAATTATGCAGTCGAGATTCCCACATTTGGGGAATTCGCAGGGGTCAGCACAGCCTGAGTGCAATGGCCGAGCCTCGCCCTGGGTGAACCTCCTTCTTGATCAAGGTACCTACCCTGCCAGGTAAGTAGGAGTTAAACAGGCCCCTGCAAGCGGCCCGCACCCACAGCACAAGTCGCGCAGCCTAGGCCACCTCCTCGCCCCGCACGCCACCGCCTCCTGCTGGGCCCACTCTTTCACACACTCACACGCCACACTAACACTCAAAAGTGTGGGCAAAACGAGAAAACGAGCGCGCCGTTTCCTACACATCTGCAGTCGCCGTTGCGCATTCGCAGCATGTCCCGGGATGCAATTCGGCCTCATTTGCATAACTCCAGACCGGCAGATCGCCACGCAAGCTCGCGACGTGCGCCTGCCACACACCGAACAAACCTTTTCAGCAATTTCCAAAAAACGGGCCTGCTCGCCTGCCCACAAGGCTCCGTCTCTAACCTGCTCTCCAGAGCCTGCTGCCTTCTGTGCTTTTCTCTCGGCACCGCTGCAGTGCACACAACTCCTGCAGCGGGAGGGGGGGAGAAAGTTCCCGCGCTCCGCCGCAGGGAAGGCTCGCTCCGTGCGCACACGTCCTTTCGATGCCAGTCCAACAAGTGCTCCGCATTAGCTGCGTCGGGGCTCCGGCGTGTCGCACCTCACCTCACCTCGCACTGCCCCCTCCTTGAATGTCTGCCGCTGGGCATGCCCCGCTCTCCTCCGCCTTATCTTATCGCGTGTGAGCACCGACAATGGCCACAATGCCGGGGAATGGCACCTGTAAAGTGTTAATTGGGGCACAGGAACAGCCCGTCTCGTCTCGGGGGGGCCGGCTTCAGAGACAATACAGCAAACACAGCGGGGCGGGGGAAGAAGACGACACCACACATGCGGTTACATTCAGCTCCGGCGGGAACGAGACATTTGTCGGTCTTTTCAAGTGCCGAGAGCCGAGCAATCCTTCACTTGTATCGTTTCTCCCCGGTGACTAGATCTGGCCCTGCGACTCTCGACTGGGCTCACCCCCGGGGCAGCCCAGCAGGTGTGAGCCTGGCCGGCACCCGGATGGGAGATTCCACCCCGGAAAAGCTCCGGTTGCTGCTGCTCCTGCAAGAGGTGTGACTGGGACCAGTAGGGAGCGCTCACCCTGCGGGCTGTGTGGCTCTCTTACGCCCCAGCCTCCTGATGGCGACACTCTGCTGCACAAACAGGCGCCGTCCTTCGGGGGAGGCGTCAAACCGAGGTCCCGACCCTCCTTGGCCATTAGGAAACCCCAGGGCGTCTCTCAAAAAGAGACGCCGGGGGTGTCCCTCTGGTGTTAGTGCTCCCCTTTACCCATCAGTCGGGGTCTCCTCCTAATCCCCGTCTCACCTGTAACAATCAATGACGAGGCCCCCCTGTCCGTGAGATTTAGTACTCGCGCAAGAGACCGGGGGCAGAGCGCGAACGCGGTCCCCCGCCCCCCACAAAGTGAGCGCTCCGGGTTCCCTCTCGGGGCCCTGCAACACAGCGGAAGGGCAGCGAGAAGGAGCCTCTTGCTCTGACGCCGCAAGCCCACAAGAGGGCGGAGGCGCCGCGCGCCCGGCCGACGTGTTGGACCGGTGCGCTTTACGTACTGAAATAAACACGCGAAAGCCCCGAAATGTTTCCAGAGTGCTGTGCACTGGAGGTTTTTGTCTGGTGAAGACTTGCCTGGTGCTCCTCCGTGCAGATTGTTTGTCCTCCTCCAGTGCGGGACAAGCCAACACAAGGGAGCGCATTCGCCAACATCCAGGCACGCAATGCGATTTGGAAAGCCGCTCCTTTCCAAAGAGTTGCACACGAACGATCCTTCAGTGCCGCTCGGGGGGCACGGAACCCCCGCCACACACAGCTTCAAGTAGCGAGTCAGGCGGCGGGGCTTTCGCTTACGGCCACACCACCCTGAACACGCCCGATCTCGTCTGATCTCGGAAGCTAAGCAGCGTCGGGCCTGGTTAGTACTTGGATGGGAGACTGCCTGGGAATACCAGGTGCTGTAAGCTTTTGCTCTCCCGGCCAGCAGGGGTCGCCGTTGGTGCCGTAGGCTTTGAGAGGAAAACCTGCAGGATGGAAAGGTGATCTATAGCCTCATCTCTAGAGATGTTTTGTTGCTGTGGCATGTGTGTGACCCATATTCAAAAAAAAAAAAACATCTGTAAAACGAATATCGAAGCTGCCTCTAAATCTGCAAATGAAGATGAGTCGATAAACCACTCGTTTTTCGTATAACTAGACATATATTCATTTGTTACCGATTTCATTCATTGAGCACGGATACAATAGAGGGACAGCCATTCACTGTTTGACATGTCTGCACTGGTACAGAACCGAGCAATCAGAAAACGGGTGAAACTGTCTTTAGACTCAGCATACAGTAACCACTCGGCCACCTCGTCTAGGAAACTGGGCTGTCCTGACATGGGTTGGCGCACTCCAGTTGATCTTTTTCTTTTTTTTCCCTCATACTCGAGGGTCATTTTCCTGTTCCACATGCGATTTCAACATTTTCCTTGGGAGATGTCAAGCCAGCAAGCCACTGCTGTGGTTCAGTGGCCAGTGTGGAGTTCAGTGGCCCTGTTGTACACAGAAAGCACATTGAGCTCCTTGGACATGAAAAGTTCCAGATAAAAGCCATTTGTCATCCTTTCTCTTGGTGTCGATGTTGCTATTGTATGTAAAGGTGGCAACTTGCTCAGCGAGCAGGCGAAGCACACACCGAATGCAGATGTGTCTGAGTGGTGTGTCCAAGTGGCTGCAAAAGGACAGCACTCCCGGGGCGCCGTGGCTTAGTTGGTTAAAGCGCCTGTCTAGTAAACAGAAAATCCTGGGTCCGAATCCCAGCGGTGCCTTTTTTTGTTCTGTGTTCTCGAACAGAACTGGTCATTATGGACAACCGCATACGTCTAGACTTAATTAAATGCAAGTATTCATTTCCTGTCTTGAACGACTTGTTTGTCTTAAAATGGATGCAACTTGCAAAACATGAAATACAAACCTCGCTAATCAGCGCTCGCGGCTGGCAAAAAAAAAAGAAGTCAGCAATGACTTCTTTAACCTTAAGCCTGCTAATGGAGAAGAACCTAGTCGCCACATCACATACATCCGTTTCAACGATAAGAAGGTAACAACTATCCTCACTCCAGAGTAAATCTCACGTTGAGGGCATATTTTTTTCACTTTACCATGAGTCGGGCTCAGCTGCACAGAGGCGAGAGCAGAGCAATGAGGTCAGGGGGATAGGGGAGTCACACGCTGGCGGTTTGAACACGCGGAAGATCACTGAGGGATCCACAGTATGTGGACCCTCCGTGCGCCATCATTCCACACTCCAGCCTCTGAATCCTGCCATCCGAGTTAAGATCTCGGCGGAACCTGAGGCGCAGTTCTTTCTTAAAACGTAATCTGGTGAGCATTTCTAGAATCGTAATTGTATAGATGCAGCCTTTAATATGTTGCTAGGTTAAAATTTATGACTTCTTGAACTTCAGTAGGCAACTGCCCTCTTGATTTCGGATTTAATTTCTTTATTACAGGGGCGCTTTTATGATGACAGAGTCAAGTTCAGGTACTTTGCTTGATGGAGGAAGCTCATTTCGGACTCTGTGATCTTCTCACCTGGAAAGGTCTGCTGTACTACTACAAGAGAGAAGTAGAGTCTGGAGGAAGGGACAATTTTATGATGCTTTGGAAGGTAATGTTTTTTTTTTCTTTGAAATCGAAATGAATCAGAATATCAGTGCAAAAGACAAACTCTTGGTTTGGTTTAAAGAGATATGGTTTTAAAACAGACAAAATGTAGAAAACAGGTGTTTCTCACTTTTGGAAAAGAATGGACCGGGGGTAATATTTTACTAGTTGCAGTGCTAAGCTCACTGGGTTACAGCCCTGCAGTGTCACACGAGGGCCAGTGGTGCAATGGATAATGTGTCTGACTATGGATTAGGAGTTTGGAGGTTCGACTCCTGTCTGGCGCTGGTTGTTTTTAAACACATCAGCCTACTCCCTAAGTAGTCTGTGCTACTTACTGCATTGTAATCGTACCCAGTAAGAGATTTCCTTCATGTAAATGAACTGCACCTGACAGCTTTAGAAAAACACCTGGGCTCAGTACGGTGCTGAGAGCTCAAGTTGTGTAGAATGTAATAATTTAAGTAGAATAGATTCTAATAATATAATGATCCAGTGTGTTGCACTACTTCACTGCTTACATACATCCTAAATACAGTGTTCCAGCACCTTTGACCTCATCCAGAACGTATCATTTCTTGAAAGGGATTGCTGTCCGAATGCACATCTGAATCCCAAACAGAATCTCTAGTAAAATACGATCATTTGTGAAACAGGTAAATGTCTCAGGGGCCCATTCCTCATTCTCAAGACACATGTATGCAGTACGTACATCATGCATTTAGCAATAGGGATTAAAGACACCACAGGTAAGGTTAGAAGACATTCTGACTATATTCTAAAATATTGGACTCATATTCTTATGATGGCAGACATGATGCTGTGTTTAAAACCGGGGTTAATGGACATTATATGACTGTCAATTCTGTTTTGTTTTGGAGACTCTTGGCTGCCTATGTGGTACAGTGCAGCGTGAAGAAAACATTTTCCAAAACTGTGTCAGCTCAAAAGTTGTAAGAAAATCTTTCCAGCTGCTTTAACTCTCTTCATTTTTGTCATTTAATTGTCTGTCGGCACTATGTAGCAGCGTTGCATGACAACCCATCTCACCACGGAAAGGAACCTAACAGCTTTTGTAAGAGAGGAGAAAAGGACCTGGCCCGTACGGGACTCGAACCCACAACCTTGGTGTTATTAGCTCTAACCAACTGAGCTAACCAGCCTCACGACAGCAATCCTCTCTGTGCTGCAAAAAATCAAACTCAGGGAATTTCTTTTGCCCTCCTTTGAATTGAAAGCCGTGTAATTCAGTGTACGGGCTTTCTCGTGCAGTTTTATAGTTCTTGTAACCCAAATCCTACACTGGCGTGAAGTGACCCCCCATTTCACAGCATTTTTCAGCTGATTTAAAATGTACCTAAAGGAGAAGCATTATTGAAGACCATCAATTACCAAGAGCTTTTGTCAAAGGTTTTGGTGGTCATTTTTAATGACCACAGAGCGCTGTGACCTCGGTTTTACATCTCATCCAAGAGACAGCACCCTTTTACAACACAGCGTCTCCGTCACTATGCTGGGGCATTGGGACCCGCACAGACCTCAGGGTGAGCACCCCCCCGCCGGCACCATTAACACCGCTTCCAGCTGGAAACTTTGTTTTTCCCTGTAGCTCACCCTCATCCGGGTACTGACCTGGCTCACACCTGCTTAGCTTCAGTGGGTTTTCAGTTGCGAGTTGCAAAGGGATGCAAGTGATGGAGCCGCTCGCTGCAAAAGCCACTGCTTTGGCTGGGAATCGAACCAGAGCCTCCCGCGTGAGAAGCGAGAATTCTACCACTGAACCAACAATGCTCAGTGCCCAGGCCTTCAAAAAAGACGCTTTTTTGGTACTCTGTTAAAAAAGCGTTGACATTACCTCTTTCAAAAGGCTTCACTTTCCTAGTCACATTCCAAGGCTCATTGAACCCGGGCTTTTTCCTCCAGCGGTATAGTATTGCAGTTAGACAGCACGATGCCTGCAAGACTATGTCACGCACTGACGAGACTGTCAAAAATTGCTTTCGACGATTGTATTGCAAACCGGCGGAAGCGGGGTATTGGGAAAAGTTTTCAACTAGCAATAATCGCGCCTCGGCTATACCTCACAGGCTACGATACTGCCACTGCGCAAAGCTGACGGTTGCCAGGCAACCGCGGGGATCCTATGGAAATCGTTATCAATCGTCTCATGGCATGTCGTTGCTGTAACGCTTCATATTTGCGGCCGGACACTTCCCGCCCCCCAAAGAAAAGAGCGCCAATCAGACAGGCGGAGACCGAGGACTCACAGAGCAGACGGCCACAGTCGCCATAATAAGAGCGATTGTGAGCGATTTTGTTTTCTCTCTTTGACCAGCCCAGCTGCGCCCCACCCGAAGGCAGGGAAGCACAAAAATTGTATGGAACTCATTCATGCTCCTCTCCATGGAAATCTTTAGTAAAAGGCAAAAGATTTGTACGAGATGAAGAGAAACCAGAGTGCGTGGCAGCACAGCTGCAGGAGCCCAGGCCGCCTTCAAAGCCTCTGCCCTGCCGGTCGTGGTTGGCAATGCACCTGGCCTTACAAATGAGCCAGTGGGGCCCGTTCAGCTCCGGGCTCATCGCCTGCGGCTCTCGGCTTACCTGGCAGGGGAGATACCTTGATCAGCCTGTAGTTGGAGTAGTTGGATTGTTTTCTTGTTTTGTGGAAGCAGTGTTTGTTTTGCAGTTTGAGATGGCAACCTTTGGATCCCGCAACAATGCTGTACGTTTTGAGCTTTTGGATGACCTCTTCATGGATCGTATGCAGTTCAGCAGAAAAGTGTTACAGAAGGAACTTGGCTTTGAACCTCGGCACTTGGATTTCATCTTCGCTCTCCCAGGTCAGAAAGCATTTGAGGTTGTTTTTGCTACCTATTCTCTGTTTGAACAATGTGTGGATGTGTTTGAGGCAAAAAAAGGGAAAGTTCCTGCCCTTGAGAAGATCAACTTGCAGCCTCTGACACAGAGAGAGAGGAAAACGGTGCATGTTGTTATGTTCTCGGAACTGGCAAAGACGGAGGACATTCACACCTGGCTTAAGCAGTACTGCACCGTCCACCATGGAACTGAGGTTAGAGATGTTGACGGTATAAAAACAGGAGCAAGGAAATTCGAGGTTCGCTTGCTACCGGACAATGTAAATGGAGGCTTAAGGCACCTGCCCTCTACGATCCGGCTGGGCGCCTGCAATGGCTATGTTTTTTATGTGGGACAACCAAAGTTGTGTCGGCGCTGTGGTGCTGTGGGACACCTGGCATCGTCCTGCACTGTGAAATGCTGCAAGACCTGTGGAAAACAGGGACATTTAGCCTCTGACTGTTCAATGCTGCCAAAGTGCAATTTATGTGGTTCGGAAGGACACGTTTTTAAGAACTGCCCTCACGCCTACGCCAATAAACTCAAAATGAGAAAGGATGAGGCAGTGCTTGTTTCAGCCAAACCGGCCCGAAAAGCCAAAGCAAACAACAAGTCAAACAAAGAACCCTTGTTGGACAAAGACTCTCAGCCTCCAGCCAGGATCAGTCCTGCTGTGGCTCCGGGGCCGGTGGAAGAGAAATCCACTACGCTCCCACAACCGCAGACTGCACCAGACAAGCACGAGGGTTTGAAAACCCCCGAGAACAGCGAGGACCCCTCCCCCACTCCTGCTCCTCAGAACAAGGGCCAGTGTGGGGCCCCCCGGTGGAGCGGGTCCAGCGACGATACCCAGGATTCAGCGGAGCTGCTTTTCTTAGACTCTGCAAGTGCTACAGATGCCCTCCTCTCCTCCATCCAGTCCATCACGGAGGATCTGCAACAGCTGGTGGGTGAGGGGGAAGAGGAGACTGGTGCATCGGCTGCACCCCTTTCCCCTCAGTGCTCCCAGGAGCTGGACTTGAGGAAAAGGAAAAATGACTCTGTTTTCTCCCCGAGCGAGGAGGAAGGAGAGCATGGCGATGGGGACAGCTGGAACCCCTCCACCCCTCCTTCTACCCCCTTCCTTGAAATGGACTCCGTGAATGCTTTTACTGCTGCCACCCTGATGAAGGCTCATTCAGAGGATGGCTGGCAGGAAATTGGTAAGAAGAAAAAGAAAAAGAAGAAGGTAACAGGTGAGACCGAAGAGAAATGTGTTTTGTAAAGACTGGTTCCACTTTCTTATGTAATATGGATCTAAACATAATTTCTCTTAACACCAGAGGTATCAATGACAGAGTTAAATGCCAGTCTGTCTTTGATTACCTCCAGCAGAGAGAGGGAGATGTGTTGATGTTGCAGGAGTGTGCTTTAGCCTATCAAGAGAGGTATAAAACCTTTGAAGATAGGTGGGATAAAGGGCCTTCTGTTTGGTCAGGGGACAATAACAACAGAGCCTCTGGCGTGGCTATTCTTTTCAAAGGATGGGCTTTCAAATTGAAAAGTATTCAGAGGGTCATAGATGGCAGGTTGCTGTGTGTGGATGTGGAATGGGGGACCGTTAACCTGCGGCTAATCAATGTGTATTGTCCTACTGACGTGGGAGGAAGGGTGGAGCTACTCAAGGCACTCTCTCCCCTATTGTTAAGTAGCACAGACGTGATAGTGGGAGGGGATTTTAATTGTATCTTAGAGCACACAGACAGGCAGTCTAGCTCTCCGATAAAATTGGATTCCAGCTCACTGGCCCTGCAAAACTTAGTTCAAGACTTTAAACTCTCAGACACATATAGATGTATATATCCCACAACAGCAGGATATACATGGTCAAGGAGGAATAGCAGCTCCAGAATTGACTATTGCTTTGTCTCAGAGAGAGTGAAAGTTGTTGGGGTCACTCTTCAGCCTGTCTTCTTCTCAGATCATCAGGCTTTAGGGTGTAGAGTGGAACTCCAGGGCGGGACTGTCTTTGGCCCAGGCCTCTGGAAACTCAACACTAAGCTGCTAGAGAACGAGGGGGTAGTATCCCGCTACAAGGAGAAACTATCACAGTGGCTGTCCTTGCAGTGTCTGTACGGGTCAGTAGGAGAGTGGTGGGAGGAGGTGAAGATGAGGACAAAGGCCTTTTTCATGGCTGAGGGAAGGAAGGCTGCTGCCAGACGGAGAGGAGTGCTAGCCAGGAAACAGAGGCAGCTGCAGCGTCTCTACACGATGCTGCACAGTGGCTTCGCTGTGCTCGAGGATATCACCCTTTTAAAAAAGGACATCCGGAGCATAGCCGAAGAAAGTAGTCGAGGATTGCTGTTAAGAAGCAGAGTGCAGTTCTTGGAAGAAAATGAGAAGTGTACTCGCTTCTTTTTCAGGAAAGTGGTAGGCTCCAAGTCTGTCATGGAAAGTGTAGTTGATGAGGAGGGACGAGAGAGAACAGAGCCGAGTGCTATCCTCTCCTGCACCAAGGCCTTCTACTCAAGACTGTACAGCTCTACAGAGGTAAAGGATGAAGAAATTCATTTTTTTACCTCAAAGCTAGAAAACGTTTTGAGTGAAGAAGATAGGGAAGTACTTGAGAGGGATTTGACAATAGAAGAGCTGAGACAGGCTATGGAGAGCTTACAGAAGAGGAAAACTCCGGGTGCTGACGGGCTCCCTAAAGAATTTTATTGCACCTTTTGGGATCTGCTTCAGGATCCGCTACTGCTCCTATTCGAGGGAAGCTATAAGACAGAATTGCTGCCTGACTCCTTAAGAGAAGGCACTATCTCTCTCTTGTTTAAGAAAGGAGCAAAGAATGACATAAAGAACTGGAGACCCCTCAGCCTGTTAGGCGTGGACACTAAGATCCTGTCCAAAGCCCTTTTCCTGCGCCTACAAAATGTAGTGGCCTCACTGGTAGGGAAAGAACAGACTTGTGGGATAGCAGGATGCCTGATGAGCGACAACCTGGCCTTGTTGAGGGATGTCTGTCTGTACTCAGAGGATCGCTCCCTCCCTCTGTGCATTTTAGGTGTAGACCTAGAAAAGGCCTTTGACCGCCTAAACCGGCAGTACTTAACATTGGTACTTGAGCACATGAATTTTGGCCCCATCATGAGAAAGTGGATTAACCTGCTGTACACAGGTAGCAACAGCAGAGTAATGGTTAATGGCAATAGATCACACCCCTTTGAAGTCTGTTCAGAGGTGAGGCAGGCCTGCCCATTATCCCCCTTGTTATTCGTTTTGGCTATGGAGCCCTTAGCCTGTGCCTTGCGCCAGGATCAGGCCATTAATGGGATACCAGTGCCTGGAAGTGGGGGAGGAGAGGTAAAGACATCTCTATACATGGATGACGTCACCCTGCTCCTCTCTGACAATGCCTCAATTAGCAAGAGTGAGATTTTTTATCAGAACTGGAGGGAGCCAAAAGAAGGACATGATCTCAGGCTGCAAGAGAAGAGAATTAATTTACAGGTGCCATTCCCCGGCATTGTGGCCATTGTCGGTGCTCACACGCGATAAGATAAGGCGGAGGAGAGTGGGGCATGCCCAGCGGCAGACATTCAAGGAGGGGGCAGTGCGAGGTGAGGTGAGGTGAGGTGCGACACCCCGGAGCCCCGACGCAGCTAATGCGGAGCACTTGTTGAACTGGCATCGAAAGGACGTGTGCGCACGGAGCGAGCCTTCCCTGCGGCGGAGCGCGGGAACTTTCTCCCCCCCTCCCGCTGCAGGAGTTGTGTGCGCTGCAGCGGTGCCGAGAGAAAAGCACAGAAGGCAGCAGGCTCTGGAGAGCAGGTAAGAGACGGAGCCTTGTGGGCAGGCGAGCAGGTCCGTTTTTTGGAAATTGCTGAAAAGGTTTGTTCGGTGTGTGGCAGGCACACGTCGCGAGCTTGCGTGGCGATCTGCCGGTCTGGAGTTATGCAAATGAGGCCGAATTGCATCCCGGGACATGCTGCGAATGCGCAACGGTGACTGCAGATGTGTAGGAAACGGTGCGCTCGTTTTCTTGTTTTGCCCACACTTTTGAGTGTTAGTGTGGCGTGTGAGTGTGCGAAAGAGTGGGCCCAGCAGGAGGCGGTGGCGTGCAGGGCGAGGAGGTGGCCTAGGCTGCGCAATTTGTGCTGTGGGTGCGGGCCTCTTGCAACTTGGTTTATTTGGTTTATTTATGGTTCGCATAAATAAAACCGGAAAAGAGGAATTTATTCTGCTTCCTGTGCGTGCAGTAGTTACAAAGTTGAACGTCTTTACACGATCTGCTGCAGTTTTCAGTGGGCGGGCTTTGTCAGATGGCTTGGAAAAACGCACTGTGTTTCGGCTCGGGAAACATCATGAGCAGTGTCCTGCATGTTTTCTGTGTATAGCTGTCTTTTAACGCATACAGAATTCATTCGAAATCATTGATTTCTCCAATTAACAAGGGTCACTTTTTGAACCTGCCAGAAGCATTCTTTCAATGTAACAGATTTACTCTGGGGAAAGGCAGCATGACATTGAGAGTAGCTCAAGCTTTCAGCACCCGTATCGGACTGCGTGTATGCAGACACCGCTCAGAATCCCCTGTAAGATTCTCCTTCAATTCCGTTTTGCAGTGCTTTAGCTCTTTCAAAAGGCTGCGCTTTGCTAGTCACAATCCAAGGCTCATGACAGCATTTGAAACCAATCGCCACTGCGTTGGCTGGGAATCGAACCTGGGTCAACTGCTTGGAAGGCAGCTATGCTCACCACTATACCACCAACGCACGCCCACAGGTGCCCTGCAGGACACCACCAGAGAATGCTCACGATTTCGGAAGCTGTCTCCGGGACGTGCTGATTCCACACATCCTGAATAAATCATGATATTGTTAGTTGCTGTAGCTAGACGTTCAAATGAGTTTCATGGCCAGATGGACTGTTTCCTCCAGCGGTATAGTATTGCAGTGAGACAGCACGATGCCTGCAAGACTATGTCACGCTTAACGCCACAGATTGTGTTTGTGTTGGACAGTTGGACCCTACAGTTGGACCCTCGTCGACAACCTGAATAGCTTATTCAGAAGCAGTGCTGGACCGGGAACGAACCAGCTTCTTCCCAGGCACAAGAGTGACTTGTGAGGACTCGCGGTCACACTCTGTGCATAGAGACTTTCTACCAGCCAGCCGGACTGCTGGTAGATCCCCTCGGAGCAACGACTGCCCTGCGCGCCTCAGTCAGATTCCTCCGCCCGTCCTACTCCGAGCTGCACCTTGACTGGTTGGCCGGTAGCCAGAGGACGCCGGGACAACGCCCATTGGACAACCGCTGGAACAGAGGCTGCAACAGAGCCTGTCAGCTGGTTTGGTGTTCGTGCCGGGAAATTCCAAATCCATACACAGTGGATAAGTAAACCCCATGTTCTACATTGCGTCTCGAGAATTTAATTGTACCTCAACACAAGTTGTTATCAATTTAATTCATGAGTAATGTATTTACTTCCGAGTTTAGAGTAACAGTGGGTAATAACACTGATTAGCGATTTGGTAACCGAACGATATATATTGACATATATTCTCTGTTGTGTATCTCTTTGTGTTTGCATCTCTTCGGGATTATATACCTTGTATATTGATAACCCTCACAGTAAGGTCTGCCACTCGTATCCAGGCAGACTAGTATATGTTTGGTGCACAATTTATATTAATAAATGTATCTAGTGTATTGAACCCCTGTGTGTGCGTTGTTAGTTGTTCTGACGATTGATTTTCTAAAAGCCCCAACGAACAACCTTGTGATTACTGCTACAATTAATAATTGTCTCAGTAAACCCATCAAACCATTACATTTAATGGCGTCCCTGGGTGGGCGAGTTTAGAATGAAATGAGAATCAGTCGCACAGAATAACTGAAGTTCAGCACAGCACCGCGGCTTCTATACGCGAATACCGGGTGTGCTGATAACTGCGTAAAGAAATCCCCCTGTTTTCTAGCGTTTAGTGTAACGTGTGCTGATTGGAAATCCATCTGCTCGGGTGTCTAGATTCCATACTGTATTTTGGAAAAAGAAAAAAAAAAGTAATACTCTTAAAGTTTCTCTGACGTAATGACAATGGCTGCTAAAATGTCTGAAGTGGAGTCGCTTATAAGTACTATTTCTAGCGACGACAATCCTGGTTACTGGAGTGGTATCGAAAAGTTGAACTTTGATGATATTGAGAAGCTGCAAGTAGATTTAGTAGCTAAGGTAGCGAACCAGCTTAACACAGGAGTGTCTGTGAACGCAGTTCTGGTCCTATCGAGTTTCACCTTAAATCTAGCTAAACAGCTGGAACTGTCTTTGTCCGAGCTGACAAAGTTTCAAAAGCTTCAGGGAACGCTAGAAAGATATAAGGCGGAGCGAGTCGAGTTGTTGGATATAATCAGAGAAAAGAGAGTGAAAAATGAGGAAAGTGAAGACTGACTCAGGGAAGTTTTAGGTAAATTAGATGACTTGTCTGCTAGAGAAACTGCGGCTGAGGTAGCTAGGAGAGACCTGGAAGCGAGCTCGAAAGAAAAAGAAAAAGAAATTGAGAGTTTAAATGAGCTCGGCCAGGAAAGGCAAAAGGAGTCAGATGCTGCCGTACTGGAAGCAAAATAGACTAGATCCCACTTGCATGCCAGCCCACCTAGCAGCCCGGAGCGCTCACCCAGCGCGCCGGGAGGAGGTTTCTCCCGGCCAGGGTCTGTGGTCGGATCGGCATGGGGGAGATCGCCGAGTCCTGCGCGAAACGCAAGGGCGAGTCAATTCAGGCATAGACCCCCTGCTCCTGATCACGGCCGTCTCCCTGCCCGCGGAGAAACCGTAAAAATTAACCTCCACTCCCTGAGGCAGTTAGCCAAAGATGTAGAAAGGTTTGACCCGTCAGTGTCAGGGAATAATGTGGAGACCTACATCGATGAGCTGAGATATACTTTGCAGTTTATGCCCGAAGCGTCCGAACAGGAAAAGGCTATGTAAGTAAGGAAAACTACCAGCCGAGCGGTCCACGAGTGGATGTCTAGACAAGGACCGGAGGTCTGTAATAGCTTTGAGGAGCTGTGTCAGGCAATGATCGGAGAATTTTCGGCTTTTATCGATCCCATAGCTGCCGTGGCTGCTGTGCACCATATTAAGCACGAAAAAGCTGAAGCCCCTCGCGACTATTATCAGAGGCTTAGGCGCACTTATTTTGCAGGGCGGAATGAAGAGGGTTGCGAAGAGAACGTGAATTTCAAAGGTTTATTCATTGCTAATCTGCATCCCTCAGTCAGGAAAATGATTGTGATGCACACACAGCGATGAAAATGGCTGACATTAGAAGGTTGGCTCAAAAAGCCTGGGGAGCTGAAGTCTCTGCTTCCTCAGAGCGAAAACCTGCTAAAACGGCCGTGTTCGCCACTAAAGCCAACAGGGTTGACGACTCGCCTCAGCTCGAGGCAGCTGAGGTTCCTGAGCTCGCTAAGCCCCGGCGCAAAATAGGCAGGCAGGACCGCACTAAGCGTCAGAGCCGCCGTGAGCGCTACGGGGAAGGCAAGGGCTCAGGCAGAGTCTATCATAAGACTGGACGAAGGGAGTCGACTGCAGCCCGCCTGGCCAGGCTTGAACAAGCCCTGCCTGAGAGATCAGGACAGGGTAAACCTTCCGCACCGAATGCCAGAAGTGTGAATGAGCTTAGGGGGACCACGCCCCTTCTCACTGGAGGAGGCGGGGATCCGTCCCAAGCCCCTCCCTCAGTCTATCTGATTGGGTGGGAGGGTTCCTGCCTGGAAGAAGGCTGTGACTCTGAGTTGGGCGCTGACCCCGCCCCTGAAGTCAAAGAAAAGGCAGGCTTCCAACAATTCTTAGGGAATCTCAGCCAGAAAGGCAAAGCAAGGCGTATTTATATCAAGGTTTCTCTTGAAAACGTCTTAGATAGAGAAGCACTGATTGACACTGGGGCTGAAATTAGTTTGATGTCAGCCGATCTACTCAGCGAGCTCAAACGAGTAGCGAAAGGAAAAGGCATCAGACTTAAGGTAGAACCGTGTAAGATAGATATTTCCAGCTATACCCAGGATCATGCCAGGATCACACACCGAGTGTGGGTGGCACTTAGGTTCGGGCCAATGAACGTGGTGCATCCTGTTTACATCTCTAGGTTAAAAACAGAGCCACTACTCATTGGCCAAGACCTGCTTGACAGGCTGGAGCCTCTGGTGGACTGCCAGCGTGGAAAATTGTGGGCTCAGGTCAAAAACCCTAAGCCTGTTGCACAGCAAAAAGGGGGATTCAGTGGTTATGCTGTGATCACACAGTGCCCACTGAACACTATAGCTGAGTTGGAGGTTCCTCCTGGTTCCTCTGGACGAGAATAAATGTCTCTTCTTGCTTTCCAAAACTACAGGGAAGTCCTGCCCAGGCCAGCACTCCCACGGTCTCCCAACTACAGGAGCAGTGCTCCGAGCAGCTGCTTGACCCGCCAGGTAAAGCACACCCCCTTTTCATCCCTGAAGAAGAGTGGATCTCCCTGTCCGGTAATGAATGGGAGTCCTTTCTGTGCACCCTGGTACCTCAGGGGGTCCAGGACTACCGCCCCATGGTGGTGGGAGGGGGTCCAGGTGGCAGAAGTGCAGGTTGATGATGTAATTCTTAGCCTCAGCTCTGAGAAGTCCATAATCAGTGAAGGTCTGTTCGAGGACCTGTCGCGAAGCTGTCAGGTGACCCTGGTGACGCAGTCACAGGTTCTGTGGTGGGCACCCCCACCTCATAGGTCCATTTGGAGCAAAGGAAGCTGTGTAGCTTCCATCTCCATCGGAAAAAGGAAGTTTGCTCACTACTTCCAGGTAGCACCTCAGCTGACCCATTCGGTCTGCATTGGTGCAGACCTATTGGTTCGACTGGGCGCCCAGCTGGACACAGTAAACAGTGTGCTGTGGAAACGGGTGGACCCAGATGCCCACTCTCTAAGCGGTGACCCCGAGAACATTCGGTCAGGTCAGACGATTCCTCAGGCCTGCCAGGTAGTAAACGAATCGGACCTGATCGTTCCTGCGTCAACAGCAGGGTTTCCGGTACGCCTTGTCCTAAAGAAGGGACAGAGAATGGACGCTGAGATGGTTTTCTTCCAACCATCAGCTCAGTTTATCAGACTGAACCTAGCAGTCTGTTGTACCCCCAGACTGGAACGGAATGGCTGAGCCACCTGCCTGTTGGTGCAGAACATAGCAAAACAAGATGTCAAAATCCCTGCTCGCACTGACATGGGACTGGAATTGACAATAGTTTCTATGATTTCGAACTGGCCATCCCAGTACTGGGGCAGCTCCCTGGTCCCTTGGCTTCATAAAAGCGCCACTGTAATAAAGAAATTAAATCCAAAATCAAGAGGGCAGTTGCCTACTGAAATACAAGAAGTCATCAATTTTAACCTAGCAACACATTAAAGGCTGCATCTATACAAGTACGATTCTAGAAATGCTCACCAGATTACGTTTTAAGAAGGAACTGCGCTTCAGGTTCTGCCGAGATCTTAACTCGGATGGCAGGATTCAGAGTCCGGAGTGCGGACTGATTGCGCACGGAGGGTCCATATACTGTGGATCCCTCAGTGATCTTCCGCGTGTTCAAACAGCCAGCGTGTGACTCCCCTGTCCCCGTGACCACATTGCTCTGCTCTCTCCTCTGTGCAGCCGAGCCCGATTCACGGTAAAGTGAAAAAAAATATGCCCTCAACGTGAGATTTACTCTGGAGCGAGGATAGATGTTACCTTTTTATCATTGAACAGGATGTATGTGATGTGGCGACTAGGTTCAATTTTGTATCCTCTTTAAAAGATTAAGGACTGGGGTGAGCGTGATTTACCACCCTTTCAGCTAAGAACCCGACGTGCGCACCGTTTAAGCTGCATAGACTCGGTCGTTTAACTCTTCTCCATTAGCAGGGTTAAGGTTAAAGAAAAAAAACATTGCTGACTTCTTTTTTTTTTGCCAGCTGCTAGCGCTGATTAGCAAGGTTTGTATTTCATGTTTTGCAAGTTGCATCCATTTTAAGAAAAACAAGTCGTGTTAAAGACAGGAAATGAATACTTGCATTTAATTAAGTCTAGCCGTAGGTGGTTATCCACTGGGATTCAGACCCAGGGCCTCCTGTTTACTAGGCAGGCGCTTTAACCAACTAAGCCACAGCACCCCGGGAGTGCTGTCCTTTTGCAGCCACTTGGACACACCACTCAGACACATCTGCATTCGGTGTGTGCTCCGCCTGCTCGCTGAGCAAGTTGCCACCTTTAC
Source organism: Lepisosteus platostomus (assembly GCF_059453375.1). Lineage (NCBI taxonomy): Eukaryota > Metazoa > Chordata > Actinopteri > Semionotiformes > Lepisosteidae > Lepisosteus > Lepisosteus platostomus. The sequence continues at coordinate 215,810 of NW_028291697.1, forward strand.
ATACAATAGCAACATCGACACCAAGAGAAAGGATGACAAATGGCTTTTATCTGGAACTTTTCATGTCCAAGGAGCTCAATGTGCTTTCTGTGTACAACAGGGCCACTGAACTCCACGCTGGCCACTGAACCACAGCAGTGGCTTGCTGGCTTGACATCTCCCAAGGAAAATGTTGAAATCGCATGTGGAACAGGAAAATGACCCTCGAGTACGAGGGAAAAAAAAGAAAAAGATCATCTGGAGCGCGCCAACCCAGTTGGGACAGCCCAGTTTTGTTAACGAGGTGGCCGAGTGGTTAAGGCGATGGATTGCTAATCCATTGTGCTTTGCACGCATGTGTTCAAATCCCATCCTCGTTGGTTTCCATGTCTGTTTCCATTCTGTTTTTGATCCCTATTGCTCAATGCACAGTGAAAGCATTGCATACATGTGTCTGACAATGAGAAATGGGCCCCTGAGACAGTCATTTGCCTGTTTCACAAATGATCGTATTTTACTAGAGATTCTGTTTGGGATTCAGATGTGCATTCGGACAGCAATCCCTTTCAAGAAATGATACGTTCTGGATGAGGTCAAAGGTGCATCATTTGGACACTTTGTGGGCTTGAAATACAAAGAAAATCATGTTCTATGGTACAAGATAAATACAAAACTTAAGCTTTTATTATAATCAAATTTGTTTATAAAGCATAAGCAATCATTTATTACATTAATATATGTAAAAATAACATTTTAGCATCATAAGTTTAGTATATTTAGTCCCTAATGCTGAAAGAAATGATCATAGAACATGACTTCTAACCTTACCTGCGGTGTTTTTGATCCCTATTGCTCAATGCACAGTGAAAGCATTGCATACATGTGTCTGACAATGAGAAAAGGGCCCCTGAGACAGTCATTTGCCTGTTTCACAAATGATCGTATTTTACTAGAGATTCTGTTTGGGATTCAGATGTGCATTCGGACAGCAATCCCTTTCAAGAAATGATACGTTCTGGATGAGGTCAAAGGTGCTGGAACACTGTATTTAGGATGTGTTTGCAGTTATTCTGTGTTTCTAGCTTCAACCCAGTGATATATATATATATGCTCACTGATTTTTTGGTTCATGCCCAGGGCAATAATCATTATGAGGATTTATTTCCATATGTGCTAGAGGTAGTGTTGTGAAATTCTTCAACACACTGGATCGCAGGTTTAAACCTGCACTCTTACTCCTTAAATACCAACAAATGCAGATATGTAGCAATCATATTGTAGCTGACACTCATTTGCCTGTTTCACAAATGATCATATTTTACTAGAGATTCTGTTTGGGATACGGATGTGCATTCTGACAACAATCTCTTTCAAAAAATGATTTTACCTTATCGCAGCTTTGCCCCTCTTGCCTCTTTGGAAAATATCTCCATCTTGTGGTCGTTGTTGGTAATGTCTAGACAATATCTCCATCTTCTGGTCGTTGTTGGTAATGTCTAGACAATATCTCCATCATGTGGTCGTTGTTGGTAATGTCTTCTTATGCCCTTTTTTTATTTCAATTCTTTATTAGTTGATTCTAGAATCTCTACAATAGAGCTGAAAATATCAGTTTTGTAGCAGACAATATGACATTAGTTATAGTCCAATTAAGACTTTATTACCCTGTTTGTAACATAACAAATTAAAATTGATTAAAACTAAGTTTGGAACACCAGGGAACATAAAAAATGATTTTTAGGAAAACCATGAGGTTCTCTGTGTCCGATGCCTGCAAGGGGAGAAAGCTAGAATCCTTTGCTTTTTCAAAATTTGAAAATAAACATCATATAACAACAGCTTTCATTCCTAGGAGTGAAAAATAACCATTTTTGAAGACATATTAGTTTCTAAAACACTACAATAAAGTTAAAAACATCCGTTTTATATTACTTTTAGTATTTTTAGTGAAATTAGTCATTTATTGCACTATTTTTAATATAATCTCTAATTAAAAGTGAATAGAATTAAGTTTGGAGCAACAAGGAACACAAAAAAAAAGATTTTAAGGAAAAAAATGATGTCTTCTGTGCCAGGTGCCTGCAAGGGGAGAAAGCTAGAATCCTACCCAGGCTCCTGGAGCTCTGTCCTGGCTAAAGGAGGGTGAATCCATCCCCTTCAAAGCTCCATGAAAAAATGATCATTTAAAATTTGAAAAAAAAAACATCATATAACAACAGTTTTCATTCATAGGAGTGAAAAACAACCATTTTTGAAGACATATTAGTTTCTAAAACACTACAATAAAGTTGAAAACATCCGTTTTATATTACATTAATTTTTGTGAAATTAGTCATTTATTGCACTATTTTTAATAAAATCTCTAATTAAAAGTGATTAAAATTAAGTTTGGAACAACAAGGAACACAAAAAAAAAAGATTTTAAGGAAAAAAAATATTGTCTTCTGTGCCAGGTGCCTGCAAGGGGAGAAAGCTAGAATCCTACCCAGGCTCCTGGAGCTCTGTCCTGGCTAAAGGAGGGTGAATCCATCCCATTCAAAGCTCCATGAAAAAATGATATTTTTAAATTTGAAAAAAAAAACATTATAGAACAACATCTCTTGGTCCACAGAGTGCAAAAATCCAACTTTGAAGAAAATCCATTGACTGATCCCCGAATCCTGAAGTTTCTTCGCATGTTATCGGGCTTGCAACCACTTTCTGGAAAATGATGAAAAATGCCAAAAATGAAAAAAAAGTTATCAATTCTAGAGCCTAAGAGGAAAATAAGACAAATGTATATCTCCAAATAATTTTATGTGCTTCAGAAGAGCCCAGGAAAGTTTTTTGCATACATGAAACCACGCCCGTTTGCACGTAAGCAGACATGGTTGCACACACGACTGCATGAAAGCACGTGTGCATGCAAAATCATTCTGTTGAGCATTTGAAAAGCCGCACCACGCCGCACTTGAAATAGCTCTTACATTAGTGGTCGACACAGGAATCGCCTTTTTATTTATGCTCTTACCAACGCGATGGAAAGCAAAACAAAGCAAAGCAGAGCAAAACAAAACGAACAAACGCAAAACCCTCACGTCCCGCACTTGCATATAACGCCGTTACGTGCCCAAGCGGTATTGTACGTCATCCTAGCACTGCACCCCGGGGCGTACGGTATATGGGAATGAGCACACGCCACGAATCGTCTGAAATCACTCCCTACAGCTGTAAGGCGCCTTGAAGCGTGCACCCCCAACATTCTTCTTTGCGCATCTGTGAAAGGTAAACTCTTGAGCAGACTCTGAACCAGCTCTAAGGAAACTAATCCGATTAGACATTACTTTGACTCATCCTTTAACAGTTTTCAGTCTCTGTCTTTAAACACCTTGCTCAGTCACATTCAAGCCACAAGTACTCTTCTCGGATGTTGCAAAAACAAATCCTAATGACTTGAAAGCATTGCAGCATGTTTGTGTCCCACTTCCCGTGGCTGCAGGACGACTGACACGAACGGACAAACACAATCTGTGGCGTTTAGCGTGACATAGTCTTGCAGGCATCGTGCTGTCTTACTGCAATACTATACCACTTGAGGAAACAGTCCATCTGGCCATGAAACTCATTTGAACGTCTAGCTACAGCAACTAACAATAACATGATTTATTCAGGATGTGTGGAATCAGCACGTCCCGGAGACAGCTTCTGAAATCGTGAGCATTCTCTGGTGGTGTCCTGGAGGGCTCCCCCGGGCATGTGTTGGTGGTATAGTGGTGAGCATAGCTACCTTCCAAGCAGTTGACCCGGGTTCGATTCCCGGCCAACGCAGTGGCAAGTGTTTTCAAATGCTGTCACAAGCCTTGGATTGTGACTAGCAAAGCGAAGCCTTTTGAAAGAGCTAAAGCACTGCAAAACGGAATTGAAGGAGAATCTTACAGGGGATTCTGAGCGGTGTCTAAATAAATAAATTCACAGCGTCCGCGGATGGCATTTTGCAGCTGGAAGTAGATGTCGACGCTTTTTGCACACAGCACCAAAAAAGCGTCTTTTTTGAAGGTACAGGCATTGAGCATTGGTGGTTCATTGTTAGAACTCTCGCCTGCCACGCAGGAGGCTTGGTTTCGATTCCTGGCCAATGCAGTGGCTTTTGCAGCGAACGGCTCCATCACTTGCATCCCAACTTTTGCAACTCGCAACTGAAAACCCACTGAAGCTAAGCAGGTGTGAGCCAGGTCAGTACCTGGATGAGGGTGAGCTACAGGGAAAAACAAAGCTTCCAGCTGGAAGTGGTGTTAATGGGGCCAGCGGGGAGGCGCTCACCCTGAGGTCTGTGCGGGTCCCAATCTCCCAATATAGTGACGGAGAAGCTGTGTTGTAAAAGGGCGCTGTCTTTTGGATGAGATGTAAAACCGAGGTCATAGTGCTCTGTGGTCATTAAAAATGACCACCAAAACCTTTGACAAAAGCTCTTGGTAATTGATGGTCTTCAATAATGTTTCTCCTTTAGGTACATTTAAAATCAGCTGAATAATGCTGTGAAACCATGAAACTGCATGAGAAAGCCCGTACACTGAATTACACGGCTTTCTATTCAAAGGAGGACAAAAGAAATTCCCTGAGTTCGATTTTTTGCAGCACAGAGAGGGGCACTGTCACGAGGCCGGTTAGCTCAGTTGGTTAGAGCGTGGTGCTAATAACGCCAAGGTCGCGGGTTCGAGCCCCGTACGGGCCATGTCCTTTTCTCCTCTCTTACCAAAGCTGTTAGGTTCCTTTCCGTGGTGAGATGGGTTGTCCTGCAACGCTGCCACACAGTGCCGACAGACAAGAGTGTTGCGGGAGAAGAGAAAAGTGTTTGAAGATTTAAGAGTGTCTTAGGTGGAGCCAAAATCAAGTGTCACAAATGCAAGTGGGAAGATTTCCAATGTTTAATATGGTCAAAATAAGCGGAAGTTACCAGCTGGTCCGGCACAGTCTGCCATGCTTTTGTCATATACTGTAAAGTGGTGTCGAACTGGAGCCTCACCATTTGCATATGTGAGGCTCCAGTTATACATCGATTGTCACATTAAATGACAAAAATGAAGAGAGGTAAAGCAGCTGGAGAGGTTTTCTTACAACTTTTGAGCTGACACAGTTTTGGAAAATGTTTCCTTCACGCTGCACTGTACAATATAGGCAGCCAAGAGTCTCCAAAACAAAACAGAATTGACAGAAAGGAGAAAATTCCCACTGAAGTCCTGAAGTTCCCAAAATCCAGCACTGAGCGTAAACAAAGTGTCTAAGTAGCGTGGGAATGTTAAACCTAACCCTAGCTGGAGTTTGAGCAATCCAGCACTGAGAGTAAAAAGATGAGTCAAAGTAACGTCTAATCAGATTAGTTTCATTAGAGCTGGTTCAGAGTTTGCTCAAGAGTTTACCTTTCACAGATGCGCAAAGAAGAATGTTGGGGGTGCACGCTTCAAGGCGCCTTACAGCTGTAGGGAGTGATTCGAGACGATTCGTGGCGTGTGCTCGTTCCCATATACCTTACGCCCCGGGGTGCAGTGCTAGGATGACGTACAATACCGCTTGGGCACGTAACGGCGTTATATGCAAGTGCGGGACGTGAGGGTTTTCGTTTGTTCGTTTTGTTTTGCTCTGCTTTGCTTTGTTTTGCTTTCCATCGCGTTGGTAAGAGCGTAAATAAAAAGGCGATTCCTGCGTCTACCACTAATGTAAGAGCTATTTCAAGTGCGGCGTGGTGCGGCTTTTCAAATGCTCAACAGGATGACTTCGCATGCACGTGTGCTTTCATGCAGTCGTGTGTGCAACCATGTCTGCTTATGTGCAAACGGGCGTGGTTTCATGTATGCAAAAAACTTTCCTGGGCTCTTCTGAAGCACATAAAATTATTTGGAGATATACATTTGTCTTGTTTTCCTCTTAGGCTCTAGAATTGATAACTTTTTTTTAGGATTCTAGCTTTCTCCCCTTGCAGGCATCGGGCACAGAGGACCTCATGGTTTTCCTAAAAATCTTTTTTTTTTGTGTTCCTTGTTGTTCCAAACTTAATTTTAATCACTTTTAATTAGATATTTTATTAAAAATAGTGCAAAAAATGACTAATTTCACTAAAAATAATGTAATATAAAACTGATGTTTTTAACTTTATTGTAGTGTTTTAGAAACTACTATGTCTTCAAAAATGGTTATTTTTCACTCCTAGGAATGAAAGCTGTTGTTATATGATGTTTATTTTCAAATTTTGAAAAAATCAAAGGATTCTAGCTTTCTCCCCTTGCAGGCATTGGACACAGAGAACCTCATGGTTTTCCTAAAAATCATTTGTTATGTTCCCTGGTGTTCCAAACTTAGTTTTAATCAATTTTAATTTGTTATTATGTTAAAAACAGGGTAATAAGTTTCTAATTGGACTATAAATAATGTCATATTGTCTGCTATAAAACTGATGTTTTCATCTCCATTGTAGAGATTCTAGAATCAACTAATAGAGAATTAAAATAAAAAAGGGCATAAGAAGACATTACCAACAACGACCATAAGATGGAGATGTTGTCTAGACATTACCAACAATGACCACAAGATGGAGATATTGTCCAAAGAGGCAAGAAGGGCAAAGCCGCGATAAGGAGATTGCTGTCAGAATGCACATCCGGATCCCAAACAGAATCTCTAGTAAAATATGATCATTTGTGAAACAGGCAAATGAGTGTCAGCTACAATATGATTGCTACATATCTGCATTTGTTGGTTTTTAAGGAGTAAGAGTGCAGGCGGTTTAAACCTGCGATCCAGTGTGTTGAAGTATTTCACAACACTACCCCTAGCACATCAGGAAATAAATCCTCATAATGATTATTGCCCTGGGCATGTACCAAAAAATCAGTGAGCATATACATATATCGCTGTGTTGAAGCTAGAGACACAGAATAAGTGCAAACACATCCTAAATACAGTGTTCCTGCACCTTGACCTCATCCAGAATGTATCGTTTTTTGAAAGCGATTGCTGTCAGAATGCACAACTGAATCCCAAACAGAATCTCTAGTCAAATATGATCATTTGTGAAACAGGCAAATGAGTCTCTCAGGTGCCCATTGCTCATTTTCAGACACATTTATGCAATACTTTCACCATGCGTTGAGCAATAGGGATTAAAGATACCAGAGGTAAGGTTTAAAAGTGATTCTGAGGTGCAACACATCAGCGAAACAGCTAGGCATCTGAAATGCGGGGTTTGAGAGCCCTTCAGGGAACACCGTACCCTAAAGGTACCAGAAGTCCACTAGTATAAGCATTAAGTCACTGTCAGCCCTGTTGCAATGTGATTGCTACATATCTTCATTTCTTTGGTTTTTAAGGAGTAAGAGTGCAGGGGGTCTAAATCTGCGATCCAGTGTGTTGAAGTATTTCACAACACTACCTGTAGCCCGTCTGGAAATAAATCCTCATTCTGATTATTGACCTGGGCATGTACCAATAAATCACTGAGTATATATATATATCACTGTGTTGAAGCTAGAGACCTGTATGTAATAATATGATGCTAAAATGTTATTTTCACATGTAAGAAAACCGGCTCAGGGACGCCAAATATGTAATGTTGCCATAGCAAAATTAAATGTAGTGGCTCTCTGAAGGCACCAGTTCTGTAGAGTTTGGGCATTTACTGAGACAATTATTAATTGTAGCAGTAAATCACAAAGTTGATTCTTTTGATGGCTTTAGAATCCAACCATGTGACATAACTCAAACAACGCGCACACACAGGTACTAATACACGAGGATACATTTATTAATACATAAAATATGCATGTAAACCTAACAGATCTTATCGAGAGGGTTATCAGAATACAAAAGATATATATTCAGTCAGTTACGAAGTGTTACACATATCAAGAGGACATACGTTCAGTATATCATTCATTAAGACCGTTTCGTTAATGAACTTGGTTATAACTTCTACATTAGATACTCAAACAAGTACATAACTCTTAGGAATTAAATTGATATCAACTGGTTGGGATAACAATTGAATTCTCGAGCTGTAATGCATTGAAGTTGAATACTCATCCAATCTTTGGGGATTCAGATCTTCCTGCGGGCACAAAGAAACAGTTGCAGGCTGTTGCTGTCCAATCCGCGCTCTCTGGCTCCGTGCCAGGCTGTGCTGTGCGGCTTGCGACGGTGCGCTGCTGATGCTCACTGACTGGCTAGTTAGTGTTGGCTTTAACTAGCAAAGTTTGTGCACAGGAGAAAAGATGACTGTGGGTCCGAGCAAGTCAGGAAGAGGACCGGTTCGTTTCTGATGAAGAGCTAGTTCTGAATAGTGATTCAGCTGTCCACAGTTCCGACCTGTTCACGAGGCCTGCTGCTGGTGCTAACCTCGGGTGGATCCTCTGGTTATTCTCTGGCAACCTCCGCTCTAGACTCTTAGAACAAAGGAAAGTTCTGGCACTCGGACACACTGGCCGTTCCGTGGTTGTCCGGGCTGAGTCTCAGGATGGTCAGGATGCGCGCTGCGAGAATGTCCTGCCCTTGGGAGCCTTCTGCTCCTGGGCCGTCCTGCCCTGGAATTCTCCTTTGAATTCCCTTTAGAATTGTCCACAGAATCCTCTGAATCCTCCCTTCTGAATCTTACTGAATCTCACAGGCTCTCTGTGTTGCCTGTTTTTACCTGGAGGAACTTCAGCTCATTGATTGGCTGAAAGTTCCATGGGCATCAGAGTCCCACGTGGGTTACTCGGCCCTACCAGTCCCTGATTGATTGATCAAGGTGAGATATGAGTCACTTAGTCCTGACACTTAGTAATGCAGTCCAGATGTCCAACTGGCACTCCCTAGACAGATAGGCGCCAATGGATGACCATTGATCATGATAGCCAGGCTTAGCTAAGTGCATCCCCCTTTGGGAGCTGTCCTAGGACCTTAAATCACCCTGCATGAATAGTCTCTCTGTGGCTGCACCACAGAGATGAACAGAGAAATGGGGCCTCATTTGGGAAGGCTCAGAACACTTAATTCTGCCTTATTAATAAGCCTCGCCGCTACACACATATATTAATATAATAAATGATTGCTTATGCTTTATAAACAAATCTAATTAAAATAAAAGCTTAAGTTTTGTATTTATCTTGTACCATAGAACATGATTTTCTTTGTATTTCAATCCCACAAAGTGTCCAAATGTTCTATGATCATTTCTTTCATCATTAGGGACTAAATATACCAAACGTATGATGCTAAAATCCTGAAAAAAGGATAGGCTCCATCTCGTCAGTAGATTGGATTCCAAAACTGATTTGGGTCAATATACATTACCTTTGAAGATAAGGTACAGTCTACTGTAGGGAACCATCAACTTAGAAAGCATTGGCCTTCCCTGGGGGTCAGGTAGGTGCAAAAGATAAACCTTTATCCTATCTTTATCTTAAGATAAGTGGCCAAGCAGTATTTTTCCAAGTTTCACCAAGCTCATCATGTTGCCATAGTAGACAAAGTTCTATAAAATGTTAAATAACTTTAGAAAAAAGCATCTTGGTCTTTCAGTACTGTACAAGGTGAATTAAACTGTCCCTGGTAATAAAAAGTAATTAGAAGCATCCCAGAAACTTTATCTCTAGAAACATTAGCTGTTTTATATCATGTAATTTAGTGTGATGTTTTCAGAATTCAAGGACATTATCACACACAGAAATTGGTTCAGTTAAATCTAAAAAACACAGCTAAACATGGGTTTAAATGTAAAATAGAAGTCTTACCTCTTGTCAAAAGATTTAATTCAAGAAGCGATGTAATAAATGATTGCTTATGCTTTATAAACAAATCTAATTAAAATAAAAGCTTAAGTTTTGTATTTATCTTGTACCATAGAACATGATTTTCTTTGTATTTCAATCCCACAAAGTGTCCAAATGACGCACTACATGATATAAGGAAGATTATCACATGCATATCGGTATTATCTTTCTTACGAAAATGCATTCCTTTCATTACCTTTTACTTTTTAAAATGAACTCAAATTGTGTATAATGTAATAATTTAAGTAGAATAGATTCTAATAATATAATGATCCAGTGTGTTGCACTACTTCACTGCTTCACTGTTCTATGCCTTCTGGAAATAAATCCTCAGACTGCTTACTGCCCTGGGCATGTACCAATGAATTACAGGAGCACATCTATTTATCATTGCGTTGAAGCAGGAGACACACAGTCTCTGCAAACACATCCTAAATACAGTGTTCCAGCACCTTTGACCTCATCCAGAACGTATCATTTCTTGAAAGGGATTGCTGTCCGAATGCACATCTGAATCCCAAACAGAATCTCTAGTAAAATACGATCATTTGTGAAACAGGCAAATGACTGTCTCAGGGGCCCATTCCTTATTGTCAGACATATGTATGCAATGCTTTCACCGTGCATTGAGCAATAGGGATTAAAAACACCGCAGGTAAGGTTAGATGTCATGTTCTATGATCATTTCTTTCAGCATTAGGGACTAAATATACTAAACGTATGATACTAAAATGTTATTTTCACATATATTAATGTAATAAATGATTGCTTATGCTTTATAAATAAATCTAATTAAAAAAAAGCCTAAGTTTTGTATTTATCTTGTACCATAGAACATGATTTTCTTTGTATTTCAAGCCCACAAAGTGTCCTTTGATCTCTATTCTGTGGTAATCCACGATGACCCCGTTCTTCAGGTGATTCATCATGTCCTCCCTCGCCTGTTGAGAGGCCATCCTGATCTCTTCTGCCTTGGCGTGCTTCATACACACCCTCTTCAAGTGAGCAGGAAGCTGATCAAAAGTATTCAGGCACATCTTGCACACCAGGGGAATCCTCGCGGGTTTCCTTTGAAAATAAATAATACCATCTGTGTATAGAAACAAGCAAAGACTGATTTCTTAAATTATCCTTAAAATTCTCTCTCATAGTTTGAGCATAATGATTTTATTGCATTTATATAAGAATTGCTCATTGCTCCAAAATAAATAATGGTTTCATAAAAAAGTGAACACTTACTTGGTCTCAGTCACAGACTTTCCAATAGAAGCCATTGTGGAGTTCAGCAACTGCAGGTCCTAGAAGTGGGGAAGGAATTTTAAAAGAGAAATTGAATTACAATACAGAAGGAATGGCTGAGGGTTCACTGAAATATATAAATATACAAATTCCAAAGACTGAGTCCATATAGAAACAACTACTTTTCATTTTCAGTATTAGAAAAAAAAAACATTATCTTCCAAAGCATCATAAAATTGTCCCTTCTTCCAGACTCTACTTCTCTCTTGTAGTAGTACAGCAGACCTTTCCAGGTGAGCAGAGTCCGAAATGAGCTTCCTCCATCAAGCAAAGTACCTGAACATGACTCTGTCTTCATAAAAGCGCCCCTGTAATAAAGAAATTAAATCCAAAATCAAGAGGGCAGTTGCCTACTGAAATACAAGAAGTCATCAATTTTAACCTAGCAACACATTAAAGGCTGCATCTATACAAGTGCGATTCTAGAAATGCTCACCAGTTTACGTTTTAAGAAGGAACTGCGCTTCAGGTTCCGCCGAGATCTTAACTCGGATGACAGGATTCAGAGTCCGGAGTGCGGACTGATGGCGAACGGAGGGTCCACATACTGTGGATCCCTCAGTGATCTTCCGCTTATTCAAACCGCCACCGTGTGACTCCCCTGTCCCTGTGACCTCATTGCTCTGCTCTCTCCTCTGTGCAGCCGAGCCTGACTCACGGTAAAGTGAAAAAAAAGATGCCCTCAACGTTAGATTTACTCTGGAGCGAGGATAGATGTTACCTTTTTATCATTGAACACGATGTATGTGATGTGGCGACTAGGTTCAATTTTGTGTCCTCTTTAAAAGATTAAGGACTGGGGTGAGCGTGATTTACCACCCTTTCAGCTAAGAACCCGACTTGCGCACCGTTTAAGCTGCATAGACTCGGTCGTTTAACTCTTCTCCGTTAGCAGGGTTAAGGTTAAAGAAAAAAAAATTGCTGACTTCTTTTTTTTTTTTGCCAGCCGCTAGCGCTGATTAGCAAGGCTTGTATTTCATGTTTTGCAAGTTGCATCCATTTTAAGAAAAACAAGTCGCGTTAAAGACAGGAAATGAATACTTGCATTTAATTAAGTCTAGCCGTAGGCGGTTGTCTGTAAGGACCAGTTCTGTTCGAGAAGACACAACAAAGAAGACACCGCTGGGATTCAAACCCAGGATCTCCTGTTTAAGAGACAAGCGCGTTAACCAACTAAGCCACGGCGCCCCCGGAGTGTCGTCCTTTTGCAGCCACTTGGACACACCACTCAGACACATCTGCATTCGGTGTGTGCTCCGCCTGCTCGCTGAGCAAGTTGCCACCTTTACATACAATAGCAACATCGACACCAAGAGAAAGGATGACAAATGGCTTTTATCTGGAACTTTTCATGTCCAAGGAGCTCAATGTGCTTTCTGTGTACAACAGGGCCACTGAACTCCACACTGGCCACTGAACCACAGCAGTGGCTTGCTGGCTTGACATCTCCCAAGGAAAATGTTGAAATCACATGTGGAACAGGAAAATGACCCTCGAGTACGAGGGAAAAAAAAGAAAAAGATCATCTCGAGCGCGCCAACCCATATCCGGACAGCCCAGTTTCGTCGACAAGTTGGCTGAGTGGTTAAGGTGATGGACTGCTAATCCATTGTGCTCTGCAGGCATGGGTTCGAATCTCGTTCGCGTCGCTCTCCATGTCCGACACGTGTGCCTGTTCGACGTCGGCCCTCCTGTTTGCTCCGGTGCTAGAGCCGTACATTTTCTAGCGGTGGCTGAACATGGTATAGTAGGCCAACGTCGGTATCGAGCAGTGACAGTAACAGTACTTACTGCGCCCCATAAGAAATCGTTTGTCCCTGTTCAAAAGAGATTGTGCGATGTCCTGCAGCGTTCGCAAAGCAAACCTTTGACAGTTTGAAAAGAGGAATTTATTCTGCTTCCTGTGCGTGCAGTAGTTACAAAGTTGAACGTCTTTACACGATCTGCTGCAGTTTTCAGTGGGCGGGCTTTGTCAGATGGCTTGAAAAAACGCACTGTGTTTCGGCTCGGGAAACATCATGAGCAGTGTCCTGCATGTTTTCTGTGTATAGCTGTCTTTTAAAGCATACAGAATTCATTCGAAATCATTGATTTCTCCAATTAACAAGGGTCCCTTTTTGAACCTGTGAGAAGCATTCTTTCAATGTAACAGATTTACTCCGGGGAAAGCCAGCATGACATTGAGAGTAGCTCAAGCTTTCAGCACCCGTATTGGACTGCGTGTATGCAGACACCGCTCAGAATCCCCTGTAAGATTCTCCTTCAATTCCGTTTTTCAGTGCTTTAGCTCTTTCAAAAGGCTTTGCTAGTCACAATCCGAGGCTCATGACAGCATTTGAAAACACTTGCCACTGCGTTGGCCGGGAATCGAACCCGGGTCAACTGCTTGGAAGGCAGCTATGCTCACCACTATACCACCAACGCACGCCCACAGGAAGCCTGCAGGACACCACCAGAGAATGCTTTTTTAAAAAAATTTTTTATTAAACATATAGAATTTACAAATACAAATACAACAAGAGGATCAGAGTCATGTACAAGAGAAAAAAAATGCAGCAGAAAAAAGCATTTAACTACCAGAGGTAATTAAGTAATTATGTGATCAAATTGTATATTTTACACGTATCATATTTTCCTTGCTTTAATATTTCTCAATTATTTATAAACTTTAGTTTCAACATGCATGCGTTTCCTGTAAAAAATAAAACTCAGCACACAGTTTTTCTTTTAACAACATTTCGAGTACCTCTGGCATTCATGATAAAGACATACGCAAAAGCAAATAACTAACTCTAAGACTGTCTAAACTATTGAGTTTTTCAAAGAACCAGAACTATAACAGTCCTTAACACTTAACTACACCATTCCAAACTAACACTAAAGAAACACTAGTATATACTGGTATAACAAATAAAACCAAACATAATCATTAACTGAGCAGTCACTGGGAGCAAATCTCCTTCCCGTCCACAAAGGCCCTCGCTCCCCCAAAGTAGGCTCTCCTCCCCTCTCTTCTGGCAGCTTCAACCTGGGGCCACAGCTGGTTCCTGGTACTCCTGTCCACGGCAGACAGGTCCTCTGCAAACCTCAGTTTGTTCCCATTCAAATACTCATTCCCCCTCGCCGCTCGCCACAGCATGTCCCTCGCCGTCCTCTTGGTGAACTGTATTATAATCGATCTGGGGCGCACTTGCCCAGACATGTTCGCTCTCCCGAGCCTGTGAACAAAGTCAATGGCCGATATTACGGCCTCCTGGTCCGGCAGGGTCCTTTTACAGATACCCTTCACTGTTGCAACAAGGTCCTTATCACGTTCCTCTTTAACTCCAAATAATTTTAAATTCCATCATTGACGGTATCTATCTACATCGTTCACTTTCAATTCAAGTTCTTTAATATGCTTTTCTTGTTCGGTATTTACTTGTTTAAGAACTTTTACTTCACTCTTTAAGTCTTCAACCTCTTTAAACACACAGTCCATGGACTTTTTAAGACTTTCGATTGCGACTGTATTAGATCAAATCATTTCCTTCAGCTCACCCATGCTCTGTGCCATCATGTTGAAGATGTTGGTCTGGAGCTCCTCCAGCGTCAGGTCGCCCCTTCCTCTCTTGGCTGCCGGGGTTTTCACAGGTGTGCTGGGCAGGGACTCCGGCTCTTCCTCTGGCAGCTGAGTCTCAGCACTCTCTTTTCTTTTCCCAGTGTTACTCATATCGAAATTCTTAAACCTAAAAAAAATCGTTTTTTTTTCTTTCAGTTATAACTGAAGTTTAAACAACTACTGTTAAGTCCTTATTTTTCAGTAGTCAAAAAAAGCAAAAATTAACATTCAGGTCATGAAAAACTCAAAAAAACTCCTCAACCACTAAACTTTACCTCCCACCTGAGCGCCATCTTGAAAGCCCCTACCACCAGAGAATGCTCACGATTTCGGAAGCTGTCTCCGGGATGTTCTGATTCCGCACATCCTGAATAAATCATGATATAGTTAGTTGCTGTAGCTAGACGTTCAAATTAGTTTCATGGCCAGATGGACTGTTTCCTCCAGCGGTATAGTATTGCAGTGAGACAGCACGATGCCTGCAAGACTATGTCACGCTAAACGCCACAGATTTCCGAGGGATAGGGTTAGGGTTAGGCTCTTATTATGGCGATTGTGGCCGTCTGCTCTGCGAGTCCTCGGTCTCCGGCCGTCTGATTGGTGCTCTTTTCTTTGGGGGGCGGAAAGTATCCGGCCGCAGGGGATCTTGGGACCTCGCTTTGCATAGCGGCTTCCCAGAGTGCGTCGTTTCCTGCACACTGTGGCCGGGTGTTTTCCGAGTTATTGCACGGATTGGGCACGCCCGCAAGCCGAGAGCCGCAGGCGATGAGCCCGGAGCTGAACGGGCCCCACTGGCTCATTTGTAAGGCCAGGTGCATTGCCAACCACGACCGGCAGGGCAGAGGCCTTGAAGGCGGCCTGGGCTCCTGCAGCTGTGCAGCCACGCACTCTGGTTTTTCTTCATCTCGTACAAATCTTTTGCCTTTTACTAAAGATTTCCGTGGAGAGGAGCATGAATGAGTTCCATGCAATTTTTGTGCTTCCCTGCCTTCGGGTGGAGCGCAGCTGGGCTGGTCAAAGAGAGAAAACACAAATATGAAGCATTTCAGCAACGACATGCCATGAGACGATTGATAACGATTTCCATAGGATCCCCGCGGTTGCCTGGCAACCGTCAGCTTTGCGCAGTGGCAGTATCGTAGCCTGTGAGGTTTAGCCGAGGCGCGATTATTGCTAGTTGAAAACTTTTCCCAATACCCCGCTTCCGCTGGTTTGCAATGCAATCGGCGAAAGCAATTTTTGACAGTCTCGTCAGAGAATGAGGAAGGTGTTTAAAGACAGATTTTGTCATGGTAACATCATGGTAGAAAGAAACGAGCTTGTTACGTCTCAACAGAAACGCTCTTTAGCTCTTTCAGCGTTATGCAGAGAACAGCGTCTCCAAATTCCAAATCCATACACAGTGGATAAGTAAACCCCATGTTCTACATTGCGTCTCGAGAATTCAATTGTACCTCAACACAAGTTGTTATCAATTTAATTCATGAGTAATGTATTTACTTCCGAGTTTAGAGTAACAGTGGGTAATAACACTGATTAGCGATTTGGTAACTGAACGATATATATTGACATATATTCTCTGTTGTGTATCTCTTTGTGTTTGCATCTCTTCGGGATTATATACCTTGTATATTGATAACCCTCACAGTAAGGTCTGCCACTCGTATCCAGGCAGACTAGTATATGTTTGGTGCACAATTTATATTAATAAATGTATCTAGTGTATTGAACCCCTGTGTGTGCGTTGTTAGTTGTTCTGACGATTGATTTTCTAAAAGCCCCAACTAACAACCTCGTGATTACTGCTACAATAAATAATTGTCTCAGTAAACCCATCAAACCATTACATTTAATGGCGTCCCTGGGTGGGCGAGTTTAGAATGAAATGAGAATCAGTCGCACAGAATAACTGATGTTGCTGTGAGTTCAAGTTCAGCACAGCACCGCGGCTTCTATACGCGAATACCGGGTGTGCTGATAACTGCGTAAAGAAATCCCCCTGTTTTCTAGCGTTTAGTGTAACGTGTGCTGATTGGAAATCCATCTGCTCGGGTGTCTAGATTCCATACTGTATTTTGGAAAAAGAAAAAAAAAAGTAATACTCTTAAAGTTTCTCTGACGTGTAGCGGTGAGGCTTATTAATAGAAAGAATTAAGTGTTCTGAGCCTTCCCAAATGAGGCCCCATTTCTCTGTGGTGCAGCCATAGAGAAACAATTCATGCAAGATGTTTTCTTTTGATAAGGACAGCTCCCAAAGGGGGATGCACTTAGCTAAGCCTGGCTATCATGATCAATGGTCATCCATTGGCGCCTATCTGTCTAGGGAGTGCCAGTTGGACATCTGGACTGCATTACTAAGTGTCAGGAGTAAGTGACTCATATCTCACCTTGATCAACCAATCAGGGACTGGTAGGGCCGAGTAACCCACATGGGACTCTGATGCCCATGGAACTTTCAGCCAATCAATGAGCTGAAGTTCCTCCAGGTAAAAACAGGCAACACAGAGAGCCTGGAGATTCAGATTCAGAAGGGAAGATTCAACAAGATTCAGATTCAGATTCAGATTCAACAATTCTAAAGGGAATTCAAAGGAGAATCCCAAGGGCAGGACATTCTCGCAGCGCGCCTCCTGACCATCCTGAGACTCAGCCCGGACAACCATGGAACGGCCAGTATGTCCGAGTGCCAGAACCTTCCTTTGTTCTAAGAGTCTAGAGTGGAGGTTGCCAGAGAGTAACCAGCAGCAGGCCTTGTGAACAGGTCGGAACTGTGGACAGCTGAATCACTATTCAGAACTAGCTCTTCATCAGGAACGAACCGGTCCTCTTCCTGATTTGCTGGGACCCACAGTCATCTTTTCTCCTGTGCACAAACTTTGCTAGTTAAAGCCAACAGTGAGCATCAGCAGCGCACCGTCGCAAGCCGCACAGCACAGCCTGGCACGGAGCCAGAGAGCGCGGATTGGACAGCAACAGCCTGCAACTGTTTCTTTGAGTCCGCAGGAGATCTGAATCCCCAAAGATTGGATGAGTATTCAACTTCAATGCAGCTCGAGAATTCAATTGTTATCCCAACCAGTTGATATCAATTTAATTCCTAAGAGTTATGTACTTGTTTTGAGTATCTAATGTAGAAGTTGTAACCAAGTTCATTTATGAAACGGTCTTAATGAATGATATACTGAACGTATGTCCTCTTGATATGTGTAACACTTTGTAACTGATTGAATATATACCTTTTGTATTCTGATAACCCTCTCGATAAGATCTGTTAGGTTTATATGCATATTCTATGTATTAATAAATGTATCCTCGTGTATTAGTACCTGTGTGTGTGCGTTGTTTGAGTTATATCGCATGGTTGGATTCTAAAGCCATCAAAAGAATCAACTTTGTGATTTACTGCTACAATTAATAATTGTCTCAGTAAATGCCCAAACCCTACAGAACTGGTGCCTTCAGAGAGCCACTATGATTACATATTTGGCGTCCCTGAACCGGTTTTCCCTACAGACGTAATGACAATGGCTGCTAAAATGTCTGAAGTGGAGTCGCTTATAAGTACTATTTCTAGCGACGACAATCCTGGTTACTGGAGTGGTATCGAAAAGTTGAACTTTGATGATATTGAGAAGCTGCAAGTAGATTTAGTAGCTAAGGTAGCGAACCAGCTTAACACAGGAGGGTCTGTGAAAGCAGTTCTGGTCCTATCGAGTTTCACCTTAAATCTAGCTAAACAGCTGGAACTGTCTTTGTCCGAGCTGACAAAGTTTCAAAAGCTTCAGGGAACGCTAGAAAGATATAAGGCGGAGCGAGTTGAGTTGTTGGATATAATCAGAGAAAAGAGAGTGAAAAATGAGGAAAGTGAAGACTGACTCAGGGAAGTTTTAGGTAAATTAGATGACTTGTCTGCTAGAGAAACTGCGGCTGAGGTAGCTAGGAGAGACCTGGAAGCGAGCTTGAAAGAAAAAGAAAAAGAAATTGAGAGTTTAAATGAGCTCAGACAGGAAAGGCAAAAGGAGTCAGATGCTGCCGTACTGGAAGCAAAATAGACTAGATCCCACTTGCATGCCAGCCCACCTAGCAGCCCGGAGCGCTCACCCAGCGCGCCGGGAGGAGGTTTCTCCCGGCCAGGGTCTGTGGTCGGATCGGCATGGGGGAGATCGCCGAGTCCTGCGCGAAACGCAAGGGCGAGTCAGTTCAGGGATAGACCCCCTGCTCCTGATCACGGCCGTCTCCCTGCCCGCTGAGAAACCGTAAAAATTAACCTCCACTCCCTGAGGCAGTTAGCCAAAGATGTAGAAAGGTTTGACCCGTCAGTGTCAGGGAATAATGTGGAGACCTACATCGATGAGCTGAGATATACTTTGCAGTTTATGCCCGAAGCGTCCGAACAGGAAAAGGCTATGTTAGTAAGGAAAACTACCAGCCGAGCGGTCCACGAGTGGATGTCTAGACAAGGACCGGAGGTCTGTAATAGCTTTGAGGAGCTGTGTCAGGCAATGATCGGAGAATTTTCGGCTTTTATCGATCCCATAGCTGCCGTGGCCGCTGTGCACCATATTAAGCACGAAAAAGCTGAAGCCCCTCGCGACTATTATCAGAGGCTTAGGCGCACTTATTTTGCAGGGCGGAATGAAGAGGGTTGCGAAGAGAACGTGAATTTCAAAGGTTTATTCATTGCTAATCTGCATCCCTCAGTCAGGAAAATGATTGTGATGCACACTGATGCAAAAGCGATGAAAATGTCTGACATTAGAAGGTTGGCTCAAAAAGCCTGGGGAGCTGAAGTCTCTGCTTCCTCAGAGCAAAAACCTGCTAAAACGGCCATGTTCGCCACTAAAGCCAGCAGGGTTGACGACTCGCCTCAGCTCGAGGCAGCTGAGGTTCCTGAGCTCGCTAAGCCCCGGCGCAAAATAGGCAGGCAGGACCGCACTAAGCGTCAGAGCCGCCGTGAGCGCTACGGGGAAGGCAAGGGCTCAGGCAGAGCCTATCATAAGACTGGACGAAGGGAGTCAACTGCAGCCCGCCTGGCCAGGCTTGAACAAGCCCTGCCTGAGAGATCGGGACAGGGTAAACCTTCCGCACCGAATGCCGGAAGTGTGAATGAGCTTAGGGGGACCACGCCCCTTCTCACTGGAGGAGGCGGGGATCCGTCCCAAGCCCCTCCCTCAGTCTATCTGATTGGGTGGGAGGGTTCCTGCCTGGAAGAAGGCTGTGACTCTGAGTTGGGCGCTGACCCCGCCCCTGAAGTCAAAGAAAAGGCAGGCTTCCTACAATTCTTAGGGAATCTCAGCCAGAAAGGCAAAGCAAGGCGTATTTATATCAAGGTTTTTCTTGAAAACGTCTTAGATAGAGAAGCACTGATTGACACTGGGGCTGAAATTAGTTTGATGTCAGCCGATCTACTCAGCGAGCTCAAACGAGTAGCGAAAGGAAAAGGCATCAGACTTAAGGTAGAACCGTGTAAGATAGATATTTCCAGCTATACCCAGGATCATGCCAGGATCACACACCGAGTTTGGGTGGCACTTAGGTTCGGGCCAATGAACGTGGTGCATCCTGTTTACATCTCTAGGTTTAAAACAGAGCCACTACTCATTGGCCAAGACCTGCTTGACAGGCTGGAGCCTCTGGTAGACTGCCAGCGTGGAAAATTGTGGGCTCAGGTCAAAAACCCTAAGCCTGTTGCACAGCAAAAAGGGGGATTCAGTGGTTATGCTGTGATCACACAGTGCCCACTGAACACTATAGCTGAGTTGGAGGTTCCTCCTGGTTCCTCTGGACGAGAATAAATGTCTCTTCTTGCTTTCCAAAACTACAGGGAAGTCCTGCCCAGGCCAGCACTCCCACGGTCTCCCAACTACAGGAGCAGTGCTCCAAGCAGCTGCTTGACCCGCCAGGTAAAGCACACCCCCTTTTCATCCCTGAAGAAGAGTGGATCTCCCTGTCCGGTAATGAATGGGAGTCCTTTCTGTGCACCCTGGTACCTCAGGGGGTCCAGGACTACCACCCCATGGTGGTGGGAGGGGGTCCAGGTGGCAGAAGTGCAGGTTGATGATGTAATTCTTAGCCTCAGCTCTGAGAAGTCCATAATCAGTGAAGGTCTGTTCGAGGACCTGTCGCGAAGCTGTCAGGTGACCCTGGTGACGCAGTCACAGGTTCTGTGGTGGGCACCCCCATCTCATAGGTCCATTTGGAGCAAAGGAAGCTGTGTAGCTTCCATCTCCATCGGAAAAAGGAAGTTTGCTCACTACTTCCTATTGGAAGTACCTATTGGTTCGACTGGGCGCCCAGCTGGACACAGTAAACAGTGTGCTGTGGATACGGGTGGACCCAGATGCCCACTCTCTAAGCGGTGACCCCGAGAACATTCGGTCAGGTCAGACGATTCCTCAGGCCTGCCAGGTAGGAAACGAATCGGACCTGATCGTTCCTGCGTCAACAGCAGGGTTTCCAGTACGCCTTGTCCTAAAGAAGGGACAGAGAATGGACGCTGAGATGGTTTTCTTCCAACCATCAGCTCAGTTTATCAGACTGAACCTAGCAGTCTGTTGTACCCCCAGACTGGAACGGAATGGCCGAGCCACCTGCCTGTTGGTGCAGAACATAGCAAAACAAGATGTCAAAATCCCTGCTCGCACTGACATGGGACTGGTAATTGACAATGGTTTCTATGATTTCGAACTAGCCATCCCAGTACTGGGGCAGCTCCCTGGTCCCTTGGCCAGGGAGGGGGGAACCGAGCAGGTGTACTACACCTACCCCCGGCGGATGATTGCAATTATGCCAATAGAGGGATTCTGCAACCAGGAGGTGTGCAGGGTGGACCTTAGCGATAAGGATGAGATGGTTGTGTACACAGTACACGCAGGTGTTCCGATGGACCACTCAGCCGAGAGTACGACCCGGGATACCGCCATGCCGTCAAAAGCGGGGTTCCTAGAGCAGGTACAGGAACAGGTTGGCAAGGCAGATGCCCTGGAAACGGAAAGCCAGCGTCAGCAGCTGCGTCAGAATTTCCAGGATTTCCGGGAAGTGTTTGCACGGGACGCCTATGACTGCGGGGTGACGGATTTGAACACAGTGCGCATTCCAACGGCCCCTGGCGCCCGCCCAACCTATGTCAGGCAGTATCGCATTCCCCTCACGGCATACGAGTCCATAAAGCAGACGTTGGATGCTCTACTAGAGCGTCAGATCATAAGGGAGTGTAACTCCACTTATAACTCCCCACTGTGGCCGGTGCTGAAACCCAATGGTAAATGGCGTCTGACCATTGACTACCGGCAGCTGAATAAACAGGTTCCTTTGTCACGATGGCCAATGATCTACCTAGATCAGGAGTTATTCAAGGTGACAACAGCGAAATATTTCACCACAGTGGATGTGGCCAATGGGTTCTGGACCCTTAAGGTAGAACCAACAGACCAGTACAAACTGGCCTTTTCCTTTGGAAACAGGCAGTTCACCTGGAATCGATGCCCCTTTGGGTATTCCAACTCCCCAGCGGAGTTCAACATATTTCTGCACAAAGCCATGAGTGATGCAGCCGCCAGGGGCAACCTGGTCTATGTGGACGATATTCTGATGAGGAGTCAGACCTGGGAAGAACACATGGCCGAGATCAGGCATGTGTTGACCCAGCTCTCCTGTGCAGGGGCCAAACTGTCCCTGGCTAAGGGACAGTGGTGTAGGACCCAAGTGGAGTACGTGGGACTGTTGGTTGGAGCCCAAGGCATACAGCCACAGTCCAGCAGAGTCCAAGCTATCCAGAATATGAAGTCGCCCACTAACCTGTCTGAACTGCGCAGCTTTCTGGGAGTATGTAATTATTCCCAGCAGTTCATTGAGGATTACGCTGAAATAGCAAGGCCCCTCCACAAGCTGTTGCAGAAAGACGTGCCCTTTGAGTGGGGGCCTTCCCCAGAACAGGCTGTGATGGAGCTGAAGCGCAGACTCGGTAGTGCGCCGAGCTTGGCCTACCCTGACAAAAATAAGGTCTTCTACCTTGAAGCAGGGTTCTCAGAGCACTGCCTTGGGGCTGCTCTGAGTCAGGAATATAACCAAGAGCGAAGGGTGGTGGCATATGCCAGTCGAGCCCTGAGCCCAGTGGAGCAAAAGTTCTTGGACTGCGAGAAGGCCCTGTTGTCTACGGTCTGGTCGGTAGAACACTTCCGTAGTTATGTTGGGGGACAAAAGATCATCATCGAAACCTGCCACCAACCTGTGACATTCCTGCATAGCCAGAGACTGAAAGCGGGCAGGGTGTCAAATAGCAGGATTGTGGCATGAATGATGGCCCTACAAGGCTATGAGATAGAGGTACGTTATGCACAGAGCAAGAAAATGTACCTGGGACAGGGCCTGGCTTTGGGCCAAGTGTGTCACGGCTGTGACACTGACATGGAAGCTCCAGAAACAATTCCCGCTGCTGAGCTACCGAACAATCATCGGTACTACGATGAGAACATGGGCCAGGGCTTACCCATGGCCTATGTTGACGGTTGCTCTTTTCGCCACGAACAGCAGGTGCTAGCAGGGGTAGGAGTAGTCTGGCAAGACAATACTCCCTGTGGGCCGACCCGCTATAAGCTAGGACCAAAGACTAGTCAGTATGCGGAAGTAGCTGGGGTGCTGATCACCCTCCAGCAGGCCCTGACACATGGCCTTAAACAGTTTGTCATCTGTAGTGACTCGAACTACGCCCGTCATAGCTTCGTGTCTCACGTTCCGTATTGGAAGGGTAACGGCATGAAAAATGCCCGGGGCAAGGAAGTAAAGAACAAAGAGTTGTTCCTGGCCAGTGACAAGCTCACGACCGAGGCTGGAATGATGGTTTACTGGAGGAAGGTGAAGGGACACTCCCAGGTGAAGGGACCCGACAAAGACGGGAATGATGAGGCCGACCGGTTGGCCAAATCTGGCGCCTTAGAGGGTGAACCCTGGCAGTTCCAGCAGGAATGGCTACCCCCAGAATTCGTGGCTGAGGTCAAGGCGGTCACCCGAAGCAGGGCTAGACAGGATGTCGGAGCTGACCCTCAATCTGTAGTGCTTGGGTCACAGGGTTTTAACACCGATCTTGCGGAAATGCAGAAACAGGACCCAGCAATTGGGCAAATGTATCAGCATATCGCTGACCCAGTGCGTCAACCTCTTTCGGAGCAGGTGCTGAGCCAGTCTCTGGAGCTGAAGGAGCTGGCAGAGGTGAAAGACAACCTAAAAATTATAAAGGGGTTGTTGGTTTGTGTACCAGTTACACAAGGTGTCCCAAAGTGGGTAGTTCCCCACTGTCATCGGGGGGTCATGATCCAACACGCTCATGACGAACCCTGTGGGGGTCACCGGGGAATCAAGGCTACATACGACACTATCCAGCAGGTGGCATTCTGGCCTCACATGGGCCAAGACATCGCCGCGTATGTAAAGGGGTGTCTGACGTGTAGCCAGTTCCAACCATCACGGCCCTTGCACCGTGCACCACTCCAGAAAAAGGGCATGACATTCACCTGGTCCAATCTTCAAATGGATTGGGTGGGGCCGCTGGTGAGGTCATCCAGAGGGAACAAATATTTCCTCACTGTTACGTGTGCATTCACAAAATGGATTGAGTGCCTCCCAGCACCCAACGACACGGCAGAGACAACTGCAGTGCTGTTGGTGAACCATGTGTTCAGTCGATGGGGATTCCCCCTGACCGTGGTCTCGGATCGGGGAACCCATTTCACAGCTACAGTAATGGCAACCCTGTGGAATATGCTTGGGGTCAAGACCCAGTTGCATATCTCCTACCACCCTCAATCCTCGGGCCAGGCAGAAAGGGCAAACCGAACGGTGGTTAGTATGCTCAAAAAGTTTGTCTCCAACAGCAGTAGGGACTGAGACATTAAGCTGCCCCTGGTTCTGATGGCCATCCGAGCTACGCCCCATTGCTCTACGGGGGTCCCACCTTTTGAGATGATGACAAGTCGGAAGATGACTCTTCCCCTACACTGTCTTTATGGGGTGGAGGACCTGAGCACGACGGGGGCTGCTACGGCCCATCAGTATGTGTCAGACCTGCGAGCACATCTGCAGGCAACCTTTGCTTTTGCCCAGAACAATCTGGGAAGGAGTGCAGAGGGTAGGAAAGCATACTATGACTGAAAGGCAGTTAACCAGGAACTCCAAGTAGGAGACAAGGTCCTGTACTTCCAATTTGCCAAACCCACAGGGGTGGCCCGGAAGTACTTACCCAGTTGGACAGGACCCCACGAGATTGTCGATAAGGTATCACCGGTAGCTTATCGAATTCAGATTGAGAAGGGAAGGCAATCTCTGGTCTACAAGTGGGTGCATCGCAACCACCTCCGGTTGTATCGCCCACCTCAAATGGCGCCGGAGAACACAGAATAGGGTTAAACGTCCAAACCCGATCAAAGAGGGGGGTGCCCCTTTGTAGCTGCAGGCAGTTAGGTACTGTACTGTAGGTCCTGCTAGGAAAATATATTCAAAATTATAGTGGAACTGTACCATGTGCCTCATCTATGTTCCAGAATGGGAATCCTAAAACTGCCACGGCTGGTCCTGACAGTACTGTGGATCGCCTCGACACAGCCCCTTGAAGTTGTGGAACCTGGTCCTCCTACCGGCATAGTCCTGCAGGAAACCATAGTCCTCTCCATGGAAATCTTTATGGTACAATCTTTTTTTTTTCTTATAAAATATACTTTATTCCGAAAAAAAACACATCTCAAAAGGAAACATCTCACACGATAACACTCCACAAAATTAAAACATCGGTGGAACGGCGGTGATTGTCCGTTATCAATCCTTGCAAGGGTGGGCGTATTTGCGCTATTATGAGAGTCCCTCCAAACCCTACTGCTTGCTGTAAACCATTAATCCCTGTACAGGGTCCATAGGCCTTTCCAGCGCTCCTTTGCCGTGGGGAAACCCCATTTAGCAACATCGCGCTTCATCCTCCTCCTGAGGTCCGCCAGGATCCTCTCTTCCAGCTCCCTCGCTCCCCACTTGTTGTTGTGCCGGATGAGATTGTTCCTCGCGTCCCACAGGCCTTTCTTTGTGAGGGACAGCAGCAGCCACATCAGGAACTGCGTCCCCCTGTCCAGTCCGGTAGGTGCCAGCCCCAGCAGAATGTACAGGTAGCTGAGCACCGCATTCGTTTCCAGGAGTTGCATTATGTTGTCCATTCTCCCCCACGCCGCCTTGGCGAAGGGGCAGCTCCTTCACTTTATTAAGATACTGAAGAAAGATGTGGAGACGGGGGTTTGAATTTAATCCTTTCTGTAGGGGGTTTAGACTTTCAAGTCACAAGCTGGGGTTTATGGCAGGAAAGGGGGGTTAACTGATAAGGATTGCAGATGCAAGCTAGGAACCCCCCTGGGTGTAATGTTAAACTGACCATTTGTCCAGAACATCGTAAACTGGCCAAATACCATGAACCCCCCTCTTTACCATCAGACCGAGTGACGTCAGAAACGGAGAAGAAAACACTATATAACCCAAAAGTTTGTAACAGTACGGGGAACAATACTTCGGTTTTGTTGTTTCTTGCGGGAAACAAGACTTCGGCTTTATTGTTCCTTGCATGCAATAAACTCATCTGTTTTACTTCATCTCGGGATCAAGAACCTTATTTCTTCTGTTACAACAAATTTGGCGTAGTCGGCGGATGCTCCAGAAGGCGCAGAACTTCCCATCGGCAGGAGAGATGGTCAGCGCGCACATAACTAAGAGGTAAGGACTCCTCTTTTATTTAAAAGTCCTGACTCTCTCTGACCGATTGGGAAATCTCTGCTCCCTGCGAGAATCGCCCGAGATGACGGAGTAAACGTGAGTTTCTGAATTCCTCTGGCCCGGGGAAGACACCGGTGTATGTAATGGGTTGTTTGCTGTAAGCCCAGAATTTGGTCTGGCAGGGGTTCCGCGGTATTGTGTACAGGCGTTCGAAGCTGGTATATGCCTTAATTGCGCGTGGAGTTTTTGAACGGGTTTTGGACCCTTACCGTGAAGTTCAGGACTGGTGTGGGCCTTAATTGCGCCCGGAGTTCTGAAGGTCAGAACTGGTTTGGGCCTTAATTGCGCCCGGAGTTCTGAGGCTCAGGATCGGTGTGGGCCTTAATTGCGCCCGGAGTTCTGTGGCTCGGGATCGGTGTGGGCCTTAATTGCGCCCGGGGTTCTGGAGTGGTGCATTAAATGCACGTATAATCCAGGATTGGTGTGGGCCTTAATTGCGCCCGGGGTCCTGAGATTAGCTACGCCTTGATTGTGCACAGATTGGCGTGGCGTGGTTTTTTTGTTTTAAAGGAAACAGGAGTAGAAGAGATATATATATATGTATGTATGTTTTTGGTGTTTTCCTTGTTTGTGAAATACATATACACACGCACGACACTAACATAAACACACCTCATAATAAAAGAGCAAAGCATTAAGTAGCAGGATTTAAAGGACGTTGAGACCCGAGAATCGCCCTGATTGAGCTCAGTGCGTAAGTCCACCCCGGGGCAAAAGCAGCGATGCTGGCGTTCTGGGGATGGTGAATTACTGATCAAGAAAGGGGGTTTTCGAGGTCTCGTTTCTTACCTGTGAACAGTGCGGTGTAAGCCCTCTCTAAAGTCTCGGAGAGGCATTTAGATCTGGAGGTAACAGACGCCCTTAGCTGAATGAGTGCAGTAATGCACAGGTTTTTCCAAGTGAAAACATCCCCCTACTGAATGAGCTGTTACCTCACACACGACAAAAGTAAATCTTAAAGAAACCAAACATGTGTGCTAATTGGGTGTTTGAGAAAGTGGTGGAAGTATCTGATTACATATCGGAAAAGTGTAAATTGACTGAAAGGGAAGAGAAATATAGGATGAAGCTGAGTCTGTCAGAAGGAGTTTGGGGCGAAGATGCCTGTAAAAAAGCGTATGAACATTGGAACAAAAACAAAGATTTAGCTGCAGCCCTGGTGATCGGCCGACACCTGAGGTGGCAGATTAGCATGAAGGAGAAATCAGAATGGGATAAAAAAGAGAAGGAGTTCACAGAAAAAATAAAAGCGTTAAATGAGAGGAAAGATAATTTATTCGCGGCAAAAGAGGTACTAGAAAAAAAGCTAAAAGAGGGAGTACAGGAGAATGAGAAACTAAAGAAGGAATTAACTCCTGGTCACGCTGCACTGGTTAATGTGCTACAGCCGGCGACTAAGTTATATCCTGCTCTCCCACAGGGGAACAAACAGGCAGGAAACGAAAATAATTGGGATCAATTCCCACAGTGGCCATATGGAGATGGGGGGTCGGATTGGGATAACACTTGGTATGAGTGTGATAAAGACGGATCAGAGTCTCCCCTGTTAGAGGGAGGGCGCCCGTAGGTCTGTACTCTCACTCGAAGTGGGAAAGGACTTGATGTAGCAGGGGCTGGCGCCGTTGATGACAGCGCCACTCTAGCTCCGTCTCGCACCCCGCCGAGGGGGTCCGTTCTCGCACCTACCTTCCCTGAATCCCCAATACGATCAAATCCAAAACCGGAGGATATTGACCGGTGGGCTAGAGAAGTACCGCACCCAAAATTAGGGATGCAGCGAACCTGGAGTGCGCTTCAGGAATTAAAAGATACTTATGGTATCTCCCCCCTGACTGCCGCTATGATCCTCAGAAGGACAGGGGAAAAGCGTGTCGGAGAACTTAAACAATTGTGTGAGGATAACGGCAGGGGAGGGCGATGGGAATGGGTTTGGCGATGGCTTAAACAAAATTATCCACCAAAGACAGATTGGAAAAAGATATCTGCGTGTCAGCAAAAAGAAAGCGAGGATGTGGCTGACTTCACTGACCTCTTCGTCACACTCTGGCTGGAATGCTCAGGACTAAGTGACGAAGATGATGTGAATAGCGACGCCTCTGCTGTGATTAAACAAATTTATTTGGGCGGTCTTAAGCCTGATATAGCCAAAGCCCTTCAGTTAAAAGAGCCCGAAATAGGGCAAGATACGACTAAACAATTTGAGGAAATAGTTAAAATGGCACGGCAAATCGAGAGAAATATGTATGCTAAGGTGCGGGCAATACAAACAGGGTGGACACCCCCCATACTGAAGGGTGGAGCTGGCCCTGACACCCGACTAAATCCAAAAGGCGAAATTACAACTCGGTGCCATTATTGTAAAAATTTCGGACATTGGCAAAAGAATTGCAAAAAGCGATTAGCCAGTGAGGGCAGGATTGGAAGATACCGAGATCCCCCTTTCAATCCCTCGAATCGAGAGGGGCAAAAAAACCTGTTGTCACAATTACAGGATTTGAGCGAAGCAGACAAACGCGCTATCAGGGAGCTTTTAAACTAGGACTCCCCCTAGTGGCCTCCCTACGCCTATCTCAGGAACTGAGTGAAAAAGAGCTCAAATTACAATGCACGATTAATGGGATTCAAATGTCACTTTTATGGGACACTGGGGCTCAATTATCGTGTTTATCTGAACAGTCAGCCAAACGGTGTGGTGTCATGTTCACAGGGAGGGAGCTGGAGGCCACTGGTGTAGGGGGTAATCGAATAACACTCAGAGAAACTCAAAAACTCAAGATTAGACTAGGAGATGGGGAGGTAACATTTAATGCTGTCATGTGGGTAGGATCTACCCCAGATCTGTTGGGATGGGATGCTCTGAAATACCTACAAGGGGTTACATTAACCATACATGAGGAGAGGGTGGAGGTAAACATCTGGTCCCTCCAAAAAGACGAACTAAAAGGGCATTCAATTTGGACTATGGATAAGGACGAATGCGGGCTTCTGGATATGGAACCCGCCACATTTACTGGGAAATCCCCGCCATACACAAAGCCATATAAAATCAACAAAGAGGCGGAGGAAGGGGTTCGACCAGTAATACAAAAACTATTGACTCAAGGCATTGTACGAAAAACACATAGTACAAGCAACAGTCCAATATGGCCCGTAAAGAAAGCCAGCGGAGCATGGCGATTCACAGTTGATTACTCAAAAGCTAATCAACACATCAACCGTCTCACCCCCTTGGTAGCAGACCCCTCTGCTATTTTTCAACTACTGACCCCTGAGCACCAGGTGTTTTCAGTAATTGACATGGCTAATGGGTTCTGGTCTTTTCCTCTACACCCAGAGTTACAAGATTGGTTCGCTTTTGTTGTAGATGGAGAACAATATACTTGGACCAGGTTACCACAGGGGTTTCATAACAGCCCCACCGTGTATCACATGGCACTTCGGAGGCATCTCCGGGAGCTGCCTCAAGTGTCCTCCGTCGTTATCCAATATGTGGATGATATTTTAATCGCGTCTCCTGACGAGGAAACCCACAAGAAGGACCTCCAAATTATTCTCAACCAACTGGTTAAAAAAGGACACAAGGCTAGTTATAGCAAAGCACAGTTATGCCTAGACACCGTAATTTACTTGGGACAAAAGATTAGTCAGGGAAAAAGGGAATTGACAGAAGATCGGGCCTAGGCAATCCGAACACACCCTAGTCCCAATACGGTGAGAGAGCTCCGATCATTTCTGGGTCTGTGCAATTTCAATAGAAATTGGGTTGATGCTTTTTCTGAAAGGGCCAAACCACTTACAGACCTATTAAAGGGGGGAGGGAGGTCCCTTGATCCTATTGCTTGGAGTCCTGAAGCTGAACATGCTTTTAATGATTTAAAACAAGCTCTGTTACAGGCTCCTGCATTGGGGTTTCCTCAGACAGATCAACCATTCTACCTCTACGTAAGTGAAAAGAATGGATTTTGGACAGCTGTACTAACACAGGAACATGGGGGTAGGTACCGCCCGGTAGGGTATTACTCTGGATCCTTGGACGAGGTAGCCAGGGGCTGGGGTCCATGTCTACGAGCCGTTCAGGCCGTCTGTCTAGCAGTACAGGCAGTCAATAACATAGTACTAGATCAACAACTGATTGTTCGATGCCCACATGCGGTACACACCCTCATGTCCCTGAATCGGGTCAGTCAGGTTAATGCGATACGATGGAGCAAGTGGCAGGTCTTGTTAGAGGCTCCAAATATTACCATTGAACGTGAAGGAGCTCTAAATCCAGCCACATTGTTACCTGACCCATCAGAAGCCTACATGTTAGAACACAGCTGTGATGTTTGGGCAATGGGAGAAGATGAGGGCATCAAAATAGCCGAGCAACCACTAAGGAATGAAGACCTCATCCTCTTCACTGATGGAACTTCATTCATAAATTCTAGTGGGGAGAGGAAAGCGGGTTGGGCTGTGACTACAGAACATGATATCCAATGTGGGGGAAGATTTGAGGTACCCACGTCAGCACAGTGAGCTGAACTGAAAGCTTTGGTGGAAGCCTGTAAATTAGCAAAAGGCAAGACCACCATAATATACACAGACTCATGATACGCATTTGGAGTATACCATGACTTTGGAAGGTTATGGAGTAATAGGGATTTTTTAACCTCTGCTGGCACTCCGGTAAAGAATGCAGATCTGGTGTCTGAGCTGCTTGCGGCTCTCCAACTCCCAAAGCAGGTAGCTGTAGTCAAATGTAAGGGCCACAGCAGAGAGGACACTCCCGAGGCCAGGGGCAATAAGCTGGCAGACTGGACAGCACGTCAAGCTGCCCTGGGGCAATGGGAGGAGTGGGCTATAGAAAAACCTCTTCAGATTATTTCAGTTTGCACAGTGAACATACAGGCACTCCGGACGGAACAGCTCAGCGAGCTCCAGGCCCAGGCCCTAAGGATTGAGAAATGGACCTGGATGGAACGCAATGTGGGGCTGCAGAAGGATGGGACCTGGAGGTGCCAGCGTACAGGCAGACCCGCCTGTCCCAAGCAACTAATGCCCTACCTGGCACAGCAAATACACTCCAGAGGGCACCCAGGTGTTAGCCGAATGACTCGACGCTTTGCTCAGAGCTGGGTGGGCACAGGCTTCACACCCTTCGCAGCTGATGTGGTACAACGCTGTGGCGAGTGCCAAAAAGCCTCTGGAGCACCGCCGGTTCGGGCTCCTAATCTTCGACGTCCTGCACCCGAGGGGCCCTTTAGACACTGGCAAATAGACTATTGTTCACTGCCACCCTGTAAAGGGAAAACAGGTCTCCTAGTGATGGTGGACCAGTTTTCTAGATGGGTGGAGGCTGTCCCTGTCAAACGAGAGACTGCGCAGACAACTGCCAAATATCTCGTGACAGAAGTAATTCCCCGATGGGGACTCCCGTGTCGCATAGACTCAGACCAGGGCACACATTTTACTGGAAAAGTGTGTCAGGTGGTGGCAGACCTACTAGGGATCAAATGGGACCTGCATTGCCCTCATCACCCGCAGTCCTCCGGCATGGTGGAACGGGTGAACCGGACTTTGAAAGCTAAATTGACAAAGTACCACCTGGGAGGGATCCCCTGGGTGGATGCATTGCCCGCCGTACTGTGCAGCATCCGGGCTGGGACAAATCGAATAGTGGGGCTGAGCCCGTTTGAGGTGATCACGGGGCGTCCCATGAGACTGAGTGACTCTCCAGGACATGACAGAGTAGGCTTGAGTATACTAACTGATTCTCTGTTACAGTATTGCAAGTTGCTGACAGAGGCCACCCAAGGAGCCCGCGAGCAGGTCCTGGAGGCGTGGGGACCACCACCTGAAGGAGGGCACGACCTCATCCCAGGAGAGTGGGTGTGGATCAGGAAATTTCCTTCACAGGTTCTCCAGCCCAGGTGGGACGGACCCTACCAGATCCTGTTGACAACTGAGTCTGCGGTTCGAGTGGAAGGAAAAGATCGCTGGATCCACGCGTCACACTGCCGACGAGCCTCATCCCCATTTACAGACTCAGAATGAAATCATTTCTGTCAATAACGATAATTGTTGCTGTAGGACTATGTTCCGCAGGGATTAATGATCATCTCTCCCACAAAGGAGAACATGGAATTAATTCCTTTTTAGGCCTCTCCTATCTGACAGCTAAGAAAACCAACCAAAGTGCCTGCTGGGTGTGTGCCGCATTACCCAAATATGTACAGGAAGGACTTCCTATGGGGGCCATTCCTTGGCGTCTCGAGGAAGTCATAGGCATGATCATTTGGAGGGATAATTTAGGAGATTTTAATATGACAAACTATGGGGGTTGCCATAACACGACTTTAACCTACACAACATTACAATATCTACAGGAGCGAGGCTTAGAGCCCACGAGTTTCACAGGCTCTTACGCTCCTAAATATAACAGAAGCCATACACCACCATACCTGACTCTAAATAAGGAACGTGAGGGAAACATATGTTTTCAGCACACTAATGGTCTGCACTTGGTTGGATGGAGTCGTTGCAACCTTACCATCGCTGCAAATATATCCACCTCTACCTTCCAAATTCCAGGATGGGATCGGCACACCCCACAATTTGGTATAAGCTTCTTATTTTCAGAGGCATGGGGAGCGCCAAACGGAACATATTTCAGTTGTGGAAAACGAGCCTACCCATGGTTGCCAGCCCAGTGGTCTGGCTCATGTTATTTAGGATATGTGGTTCCTCATATCCGTGTTCAAACCCACAGCCCCTTCGGACCTAACCACAGACCACAAAGAAAATTGGCTGATTGGGAATATTATTTAGGTATAATATTTCCACAAGCCGGCATGAACTTTCTGAGTCGAGAGTTAATTCAAATGGCCTCGACTTTAGAAGAATTAGCAAATTCTACCTCATCTAGTCTGAAGGCTGTTAATGATGAGATGGTAGCCCTCAGAACAGTGGCCATGCAGAACCGACTAGCTTTAGATTATGTACTGGCGGCCCAAGGAGGAACTTGTGCAGTAATTGGCACTGAATGCTGCACATATATCCCTGATAATTCTGAGCACATCTCAGATCTGGCCCAACACATTTACAATGAGGGACAGAAATATCAGGACTATTATACTGAAAATTGGGGAATTGGGTCTTGGGTAAAGTCTGTGTTTGGGGCCTGGGGTGGAACCTTTTTACAGTGTTTATTTGTAGGAATAGTATTGTTTATATGTATAATTGTAATCATCACGTGCACAAAAACATGTATCACATCTTGCTATAACTGTGGAACGTACAATGTCATGGCAATACATACCTGTTCGCCAAGAAAGGAAAGATCTGCCCTGACATTGTATGTATAAAAATAGGCTACACTGACGTATGCCATATTTTATAAGGGGGGAATGAAGAAAGATGTGAAGACGGGGGTTTGAATTTAATCCTTTCTGTAGGGGGTTTAGATTTTCAAGTCACAAGCTGGGGTTTATGGCAGGAAAGGGGGGTTAACTGATAAGGATTGCAGATGCAAGCTAGGAACCCCCCTGGGTGTAATGTTAAACTGACCATTTGTCCAGAACATCGTAAACTGGCCAAATACCATGAACCCCCCTCTTTACCATCAGACCGAGTGACGTCAGAAACGGAGAAGAAAACACTATATAACCCAAAAGTTTGTAACAGTACGGGGAACAATACTTCGGTTTTGTTGTTTCTTGCGGGAAACAAGACTTCGGCTTTATTGTTCCTTGCATGCAATAAACTCATCTGTTTTACTTCATCTCGGGATCAAGAACCTTATTTCTTCTGTTACAACAATACTTAGAAGACAAAGATACTGTATCAATTTATGTTGCATTAGCCTGATTATGATTAAAAAAACACATATAATTAAACACGCGTTTACGATTTAAATCAAAACACGATTTAAATCAATATAAATGTTTATATTGTAACGCATACTGTCCAGCCTCCATTTCTCTATAAAAATTTACTCTATTACACACACACACACAATAGAAGCAGGAAGCAGAAGCAGTGACCGTTGTCAGAAGGGAAGAAGGTGACTATTCATTGTTATCAAAAATGACTTAGAATCGATCATGTTGTGATATTTTGAAATATAAAAGTCAATTGATTGTCCATAATATTGCTATTCTATTTTTTCGAAGAAATGTTTGTTAAAAGAAGAGTCCAGCACCAGCTGGATTTGAACACACAACCTGTGAGTTGGCAATCGCGCACGTAGACCAGTAGGCTACAAGGGAAGTCGCATGAAGATGGAGGCGAAACAGCCCTACACAGCCCTGTCGCAGTACACGAATATAATCATATCGTTATTAAATTCTTTAGATACGCGATTCCATATTATATTAGCAGAAAAGCTTAAAACTACCACTTTTTCACACGCTATTTCACATGCTAGTTAAATACTTCGATGCTTAAAATAGTTAGGGAGAAATGGAATACCGGTGTGTATTTTTCCTTTAAAGTACCGATTCCTGGAATCTGACTGGCTGACACCCTTCTGAAGTGGTTCCATAAAATCTGGTATACGGAAAAGAAAGCGTTGATAAAAAAGCCTGGATTCTCATGTATCTCATACAAGTATCTTTTAAAATAGTCTTTGCTGTGCTCTTGAGGATCCTTGTGATATTTTGAGCTCTAGTTGAATGATAAGTGTCGCATTTTAAATCATTTTCGTAGTTAAAAATTATGAAACGCCCTGTTAAAAGCAAGGGAGTTTTTATGCCCGTTGAACTAAAACAAAATGCCTGACAAAGTATGGCTTGGACAGATTCCAAGTGCTTGTACAAATGTGCTAAAGAAATTATACTTTGAGTATACAGCTTGTCCAAAGTCATTCATTATTAATACTATTAGTAATATCTTCGGTAAAGGCTTTGATGCATAAATATTTCTGATAAAGGTAGGTTGTGTACTTCTGTCCAACTGAGCAATCTTGCTTTCATAAAATATACCAACATTTTAATGACTAATGATTAACATGCTGTAATACACAGTTCAAAATTAAAAGCTCAAATGCTGTACATGAGAGGTTAAGCTCCCCCTGGCGGTTTTACAAGGTGACGCCGGATAGTTTCCAGCATGACGTCAAATGACGCGATTAACCGCGTGATACCGCGTGATACCACGACACACCGACCGGGGTATGCCGCGAAATACCCCACCCATTTTGAATGGCTGCATCTGTATACAGTACAGTTTGCATACAGTACTGTGTTTATGTTCCTAAACTGATCTCTTTTATGAGCAGGTGAAAGGCATGGTGAATAGGAGATTTTCAAAAATTACTGTGCTTTGCATGATTGGAAACAAATGCGTGATTGCGAAATGCTGTGGTGTTACTTTTACAAAGATGGTCGATGAAAAAAAGAATGTGGACCAGGGCAATACTTTGAGTTTACAGCTTGTCCAAGGTCATTCATTATTAATACTATTAGTAATATCTTCGGTAAAGACTTTGATGGCGACAGCTCAAACATGAGAGGATGAGCTTTATTAGCTCCACCTTGTGGAAATTCCGGATACTATTATTTTAATTGCGGTACTATAGGAGAATTTACGGTAAGTCGTGGTAGACTGAGTAAAGCGCACCGCAAAATATTGCGGTATCGCCCGCTTGTTTTGAATGGCTGCATCTGTAAACCACAGCTTAAAGAAGAGCACCATCTCAGTGCCATACTAATGTAAATGAAGTAATACTAAGACATGTTCTTATGGATTTGTCTTACCTTGAGATATGTAATTGGATTTCAGGATTAACTTCCACATTCAATGTACTGGTGATTCTTTGCCTGGTCAGTACCTGGGTGGGAGACCTCCAGCGAACAATTAAGCTTGCTGCTGGAAGTGGTGTTAAGAGACTCTTAGGATCTTCCAGAGGTGTCTGTCCAATAGCACTAGTTGCCTTAGAGCTGGCTCAAACATTGCTCAAGAGTCTACCTTTCACAGATGCGCAAAGATGAATGATGGGGGTGCACGCTTCAAGGAGCCTTCCAACTGTAGGGACCGATTAGAGACAATACGTAGCATGTGTTCGTTTCCATATACGCCCCGTGTCTCAACGGTAGGACAGAGTCAAATACTGCCTCGACACGTAACAGCGTTATATTAAACCGCAGGACTTGAGGGCTGTTTTGTTTGAATGTTCAAGGCATTGGTAAGAGCGTAGGTCAAGGGCCATTGGTGCATCTCCTGTAACTGGACTAAAAATGCTATTCAAAGTGCAGTGACTGAAATCGTCGTCCACATGTCTCCGTTGTTGATTGCTTTCTGTCTAAGAACGTTCTGTTTTCATGTCCGAACGGGGAGACTTTATCATTCCAACTTGAAGCCACCCTTAAGTCCTCTGAGGTGTGTGTGTGTGTGCTTGCACGTATGGCGTAAAAGGTTTCTTAAACGGAGAGCGAACTTGAAAAAAGTTGCCTCCGCCACCGCCGCCGCCTCGCACTCCCTGTTCGATTGTAGCAAGAAGGCAGCGGCCGCGGCGCTCGCTGTAGTCGTGGCCGAGTGGTTAAGGTGACGGACTTGAAATCCGTTGGGGTCTCCCCGCGCAGGTTTAAATCCTACCG
The DNA here is from genome assembly GCF_059453375.1 of Lepisosteus platostomus. Taxonomy (NCBI): domain Eukaryota; kingdom Metazoa; phylum Chordata; class Actinopteri; order Semionotiformes; family Lepisosteidae; genus Lepisosteus; species Lepisosteus platostomus. The sequence continues at coordinate 252,844 of NW_028291697.1, forward strand.
ACTACGGTGTCCTTTGCATTTGGTTGCGTGTGTGCGTGTAAAAGGACCAGTGCCGTTTCGTTTTCGCTGGGACCTTTAACACTCTAAATCGCCTGGACCCGCAGCCTGTGAAATCGATTCTTCAGCATCCACGAAGGACGCTTTGCAGCTGGACACAGATAACGATGCTTTTCTGTAACGAGCTTTCCAGCTGAATTTTCTCGGCAGCTCCGTACTGAACCTGTTCTCCATTGCAACATAGCGGAGGCTCGTCACGTCTATAGCAAGGCTGTGTAGGACCGCATACGCCACAGTGACTTGTACACAGACCACATGAAAGGCAAGCAAAATACCCTTTTAAAATTCCAAAGACTCACAAGGTCAGAGGAACAGCGATGACCTGAACAGATCTGTTACAGAAGTCTAGGTTGACCTTTTTAGAGCTGTAATTGCATTTTTGTTTAATAGAAGATCAAATCTACTCGCATGTACCAGCACCTTACAGTTTATTGATGTTAATTCTGTTTAAGTAATAAGATTGCTAACGATGTTGGACTTTAGTCGGTGTTTTTTAGAACAAATTGCTTACACTTCTGTAAGGAATACGCAGTACGTGCCTTTGTCAGTCATTGCTCACCATACCTGTAACTTTCTTATCTAACTCACTTCCTCAAATGGTGAAGGTCCACAAACATAAATGAAAAAAAAACCCTTGTTGTAGATGAGGTGCACAAAAAAGCAGCCCCTGATAGTGTATAACACATTTATACTATTGCAGAGACACATGTAACATATATATATATACTGTATATATATATGAAACAGAAATAGAAACAGAAACAGGAATCGCTTACTCACCTGGAGAATCTCTGTAGGAATATCTAGCATTTATCAATGGAAATAAAAGCTGCTTTAATACAGTGCATGTTCAAACTGAAACCCTCAGCTGCTGTTCTTGTTTGTTTTGGGACAAATTGCAACTGAGCATCGCATGAGCCGTTACGTACCCTTATCTGTTAGGGAATTTCAAGGGAGGAGTTAGGTCAGAATGGGTAGGCTGCAAAACAACAAGTAAAGATTTATTCCAAGATGAAACGTTGTGGCGGTTTTCTTATCTTTTCAGCATGGACTCAACTTTTACGTGTTCCTTATATGCTATATATGTATATATTAGCACCAATGTCGTTCTTAAAAACTAACATGAAATTGTCAGGGACATTCAGCTATATACAAAGACAAGACAGACAAAGTAATAATTCTATATTAACGTGGCCTACATATTGACGCAATGATCGAACTAACTGACATGTTCTGATTCAGATCCCCTGCAGTTCATGCCAATTAGAACAATAGCAATGCTGAGTCCTCCCAACCCTACTGAGCACAAATTCAGCTGATTTCAATTGAGCTCGGAGCTGGAGATGATCTCCATACAGTTCTGTGTTAACTAGCCCACACTTGCGTGCTAATTTACGGGTTGTGGCAAATGCTTTTCTAAAGTTCATATACACGACGGCAACCTGTTACCGAGGAACCTGAGAGGTTTAAAAGCCTCACGAGCCAGGCAGGACTCGACCCTACAATCTTCTGATCCGAAATCAGACGCATTATCCATTACGCCACTGGCCCATAGAACATGCGCTTGCACTCCACCACAGAGAGCTCTACACTGCTACCAGTAGTACACTTCCCCATCTAAATTTTCACAGCAAGAAACTTGTGTTTCCTACTATTTTTATCAGGTTTAAAATATCATCTCCTTAAAACAGAAAAAGTGTTGATGTGTCGTGCTGAAATTCCGATTGATTTTGAATTCAAAGAAAAAAGGTTTTCTTCCAAAACACCGTGAAATTGTCACATCTTGCAGACAATAGGTGTATTCCATGTTGAAAAGAGAAGAAAGAAACCATGGAACCTTTTACAGGTGTGAGGCTTCTTCAGGTGTGAGAAGACCTCATGGCCGAAACGTTGTGGTTCCTTTCTTCTCTTTTCAGCATGCAATAAACCTATTACTTGTTCCTTTGCAGCCGAGGCATGCTGACATAGCTACCCAGCTGAACATCTTGCAGACTCTACTTCTCTCCTGTAGAAGTAAAGCAGGGCTTGCTGGGTGAGCTTTTGCTCCGGTATGTTAGGTCACGTGTCATGTTAAATCACTTCTTCTGAACACAACATTTGCTGGTGCTAGCTTTCCCCATGAAAAGAGACATTTCCCTTACAGTACATGACATATCGTTTTTTTTCTATCAATAAGTATAGAAATAAAACAAAAGAAAAAATGTTGTCGCCAAAGAATGCACAGCTCTGTCGCCTTGGGGAGGTGTCAAGGGCATTGAGCTCCTTGGACATGAGAAGTGCCAGATAAATGCCATTTCTCATCATTTCTCTTGGCGTCAGTTCTGCTATTAAATGGGAAAGAGGCAACGGGCTCAGAGAGCAGGTTAAGTGCACACCGAACGCAGATGTGTCCAAGTGTCTGTAAAAGTGCGGTGCTCCCTAGTGGCTTAAAGTGCCTGCCTAGTAAGCAGGCGATCCTGGGTCTGAATACCAGCTGTGCCTCTCTCCGTGTCTTGTTGTGCCAAATGTATCATTTCAGACAAACATGTACAGCTTGGTTCAGTTTAATGCAAGAATTCATTTCCTTTCTGGAATAACTTGTTTTTGAAGAAATCCATACATTTTGTGAAAGATGAAATCAATTTCTTGGTTGTCAGTGAAAAAATATTGCTGGCTACAAGAAGCGCAAACGACTGTTTTCTTTGACCATAAACCTGCAAATGTAGGGAGCACAAAAGGCTGTCAGTCTCTGTGGAGCAATCGGTTAGTGCATTTGGCTGTTAACTGAAAGGTTGGTGGTTCGAGCTCCTCTGGTATGCGTGTCTCAGTTTTTCCAATGTAAACATCATCACCATCGCTAAAGAAGATGGCGCAGAAGGCTCCACAGCCGAAACGTTGTGCTAATTTTTTTCTCTTTTCAGCATGGAGTAAACCTTTGCTTTATCCTTTGCAGCCTAAGCATGCTGACGCAGCTACCTTTCTCTTAACGCGCCTCAATCATTATTCACCAAAACGATCAGCAGAATAAGTCGCCTTTGTGGTGATGTCACTCCTCTGCTTCACAAATGTCCTTAGTGACGGGCCATTTCTTTCTGCCATTTTTCCGGAGCGGTTATTGATTGCTCCATCATTTCCCTCTTACTTTCCATCACTAGATTGAAAAAAAAAAACAGAAACAGGCTGACAGGACGACAAATCAAATTGCAAAAACTCATCAAAGCACTCGATAGAGTATTTGAATCCACAAGTAGCTACGAGCAACTTTGTCTTGGCTTGCATGAATGTCGGAAAATGTCAAAAAGAAAAAGATGGTGGCTTTTTCATATTCGTTCTTTTATTTTTAGCTCGTTGGCTCTTCTGTCCATTGTCCTCCTGCCTGGCTCTTGACCTGTGACTGTCTGAACGCACACAGTAGACTTTCATGCGGGGGATTTGTCCTGAGCCTCTGTGAAAGACCCACCCACCCCCATAAATAACTGCTCTAGAAACACATGATTGCAAAACTAAACCACAGCTTAAAGAGGAGCTTGTCATGACCGCCAGGCAGTTAAGACCAACTCTTAAGCGATCTAATCAGCACCAGCAGTGGGTGATTATTAACAAACGCTGCCGCACGAGTTAACCCACCTGCACACACTCCACCGTGCGGTACGCAGTGCTATTTTTACCAGCTTCCCGCTGGTATTGAGACTACTCCTTGAGAGCTCTACCTGGCGGTTTTTCCATTACCTCGTTTATTCTGGATATTGGACTCCCCTTCTGCCTTTTCGACTTTGGACCTCGCCTCTCACCTCGGACTGTTTGCCACCAGTGTTCTCCCTGGATTACGACTTACCTTACGCCTCTTGACCACGAAACAAAGCAAAGCAGAGCAAAACAAAATGAACAAACGAAAACCCTCACGTCCCGCACTTGCATATAACGCCGTTACGTGCCCAAGCGGTATTGTACGTCATCCTAGCACTGCACCCCGGGGCGTACGGTATATGGGAACGAGCACACACCACGAATCGTCTCGAATCACTCCCTACAGCTGTAAGGCACCTTGAAGCGTGCACCCCCAACATTCTTCTTTGCGCATCTGTGAAAGGTAAACTCTTGAGCAAACTCTGAACCAGCTCTAAGGAAACTAATCCGATTAGACGTTACTTTGACTCATCCTTTAAGGGACCCTTGTTAATTGGAGAAATCAATGATTTTGAATGAATTCTGTATGCGTTAAAAGACAGCTATACACAGAAAACATGCAGGACACTTCTCATGATGTTTCCCGAGCCGAAACACAGTGCGGTTTTCCAAGCCATCTGACAAAGCCCGCCCACTGAAAACTGCAGCAAATCGTGTAAAGACGTTCAACTTCGTAACTACTGCACGCACAGGAAGCAGAATAAATTCCTCTTTTCAAACTGTCAAAGGTTTGCTTTGCGAACACTGCAGGACATCGCACAATCTCTTTTGAACGGGGACAAACGATTTCTTATGGGGCACAGTAAGTACAGACGTTTAAAAAGCTCCACTCATGCCGATGATGCAGCATGAAGAAGCGCAACCTAACGTTTGCATTCCTAGCAAATTCCTTTTATTTTTGATAAATAAAGACAGGTGTTCGCCCTCTTGTGGCCTTGCGGCGTCAGAGCAAGAGGCTCCTTCTCGCTGCCCTTCCGCTGTGTTGCAGGGCCCCGAGAGGGAACCCGGAGCGCGCAATTTGTGGGGGGGCGGGGGACCGCGTTCGCGCTCTGCCCCCGGTCTCTTGCGCGAGTACTAAATCTCACGGACAGGGGGGCCTCGTCATTGATTGTTACAGGTGAGACGGGGATTAGGAGGAGACCCCGACTGATGGGTAAAGGGGAGCACTAACACCAGAGGGACACCCCCGGCGTCTCTTTTTGAGAGACGCCCTGGGGTTTCCTAATGGCCAAGGAGGGTCGGGACCTCGGTTTGACGCCTCCCCCGAAGGACGGCGCCTGTTTGTGCAGCAGAGTGTCGCCATCAGGAGGCTGGGGCGTAAGAGAGCCACACAGCCCGCAGGGTAAGCGCTCCCTACTGGTCCCAGTCACACCTCTTGCAGGAGCAGCAGCAACCGGAGCTTTTCCGGGGGGGAATCTCCCATCCGGGTGCCGGCCAGGCTCACACCTGCTGGGCTGCCCCGGGGGTGAGCCCAGTCGAGAGTCGCAGGGCCAGATCTAATCACCGGGGAGAAACGATACAAGTGAAGGATTGCTCGGCTCTCAGCACTTGAAAAGACCGACAAATGTCTCGTTCCCGCCGGAGCTGAATGTACCTGCATGTGTGGTGTCGTCTTCTTCCCCCGCCCCGCTGTGTTTGCTGTATTGTCTCTGAAGCCGGCCCCCCCGAGACGAGACGGGCTGTTCCTGTGCCCCAATTAACACTTTACAGGTGCCATTCCCCGGCATTGTGGCCGTTCTCGGTGCTCACACGCGATAAGATAAGGCGGAGGAGAGCGGGGCATGCCCAGCACCAGACATTCAAGGAGGGGGCAGTGCGAGGTGAGGTGAGGTGAGGTGAGTTGCGACACGCCGGAGCCCCGACGCAGCTAATGCGGTGCACTTGTTGGACTGGCATCGAAAGGACGTGTGCGCACGGAGCGAGCCTTCCCTGCGGCGGAGCGCGGGAACTTTCTCCCCCCCTCCCGCTGCAGGAGTTGTGTGCACTGCAGCGGTGCCGAGAGAAAAGCACAGAAGGCAGCAGGCTCTGGAGAGCAGGTAAGAGACGGAGCCTTGTGGGCAGGCGAGCAGGCCCGTTTTTTGGAAATTGCTGAAAAGGTTTGTTCGGTGTGTGGCAGGCGCACGTCGCGAGCTTGCGTGGCGATCTGCCGGTCTGGAGTTATGCAAATGAGGCCGAATTGCATCCCGGGACATGCTGCGAATGCGCAACGGCGACTGCAGATGTGTAGGAAACGGCGCGCTTGTTTTCTCGTTTTGCCCACACTTTTGAGTGTTAGTGTGGCGTGTGAGTGTGTGAAAGAGTGGGCCCAGCAGGAGGCGGTGGCGTGCGGGGCGAGGAGGTGGCCTAGGCTGCGCGATTTGTGCTGTGGGTGCGGGCCGCTTGCAGGGGCCTGTTTAACTCATACTTACCTGGCAGGGGAGATACCTTGATCAAGAAGGAGGTTCACCCAGGGCGAGGCTCGGCCATTGCACTCCGGCTGTGCTGACCCCTGCGAATTCCCCAAATGTGGGAATCTCGACTGCATAATTTCTGGTAGTGGGGGACTGCGTTCACGCTCTCCCCTGATGTGCTTGGTCCAAAATCAGATACGGGAGGGTTAGGACACCACGAGCTGCGTGGCTGCGGAAGGATCCCGGTTCGACAGGAGTGGACGCCGCTGCTGGTTCTCGCTGGCTTTTAGTTAGGGGTCCGGAGAAGCATCTCAAGCTAGTTCCACTACTCCTTCCGGACATTCATTCCCTTTTCAAAGTCAGTCGTTTTGATGTAGTCTGTGTTCTTTAGGCTGATTATCGAGGTTAGCCTTTATTTGGTCATGGGGGGCCTCGGTACTGTATGCTGAGTCTAAAGACAGTTTCACCCGTTTTCTGATTGCTCGGTTCTGTACCAGTGCAGACATGTCAAACAGTGAATGGCTGTACCTCTATTGTATCCGTGCTCAATGAATGAAATCGGTAACAAATGAATATATGTCTAGTTATACGAAAAACGAGTGGTTTATCGACTCATCTTCATTTGCAGATTTAGAGGCAGCTTCGATATTCGTTTTACAAACGGGTTTTTTTTTTTGAATATGGGTCACACACATGCCACAGCAACAAAACATCTCTAGAGATGAGGCTATAGATCACCTTTCCATCCTGCAGGTTTTCCTCCCAAAGCCTACGGCACCAACGGCGACCCCTGCTGGCCGGGAGAGCAAAAGCTTACAGCACCTGGTATTCCCAGGCAGTCTCCCATCCAAGTACTAACCAGGCCCCACACTGCTTAGCTTCCGAGATCAGACGAGATCGGGCGTGTTCAGGGTGGTGTGGCCGTAAGCGAAAGCCCTGGCGCCTGACTCGCTACTTGAAGCTGTGTGTGGCGGGGGTTCCGTGCCCCCCGAGCGGGACTGAAGGATCGTTCGTGTGCAACTCTTTGGAAAGGAGCTGCTTTCC